>NW_009924115.1:0-6767 GCF_000696875.1 Nestor notabilis | reverse complement strand
TGCACCGCGCCCATGGACTCCACCGTTACTCCAGATATCTCAGAGGGGAGAGTTAAATCTTTCTAATAGTGAGACCTCTCCCATGACACTTTCAGGTCTGTAGCATTTGAATTAATGTATATACACACACATATATATATATAGGTATATATGTACACACAGGCCAAAGGTACAGAAATACTCTTGCAAACAAATTTGCTTTGTTTTTGGTTTTTTTTTTTTTTTTTTTTTGTGGGTTTTGTTTGTTTCTTTTTTTTTTTTTTTTTTTTTCTGTTGGTATGACTGTTTGTTTTTGGTTTTATTATTTTTTGGGTTTTTTTTTCCCCCCCCTATAATTGATGGCCAACAAAATAAGTTGTAAGAGTTATAGAGTTCTCATACATTTTCCTTTGTGACGCCTTGGCTGTGCACACGTATTTTAGGTATCAACACATATTTGAGATATATTGTCTATGCACTGCAAATATAGTTCCATATCTAGTCCTGGATTCAGGCTCACTTAACATAATTATATCCATCAAATATTAAGCCTTCTTGGAAGCAGATCTGAACAGAAAATAGTTCATTTGCCTGTGGATGCTGGTGATGATGGGAATGCCTTACCATCTGTGTCTCTTTGGGTTGTGATCTTGTCAGATCTCATAAGGTAAGCAGATTCTGGCCTGCATAATAATTGGTTGGGAACTTTCCAAAGAAAATCCCAGGTGCTTAGGAAAGTAGCACTGGTGATTCAGTATTTGGCACTCTTCCCTCTGCGCAGTAGCAGACCCATATCTCAGCATAATATTGAGAAACCATTTGATAACTCAAGTGTGCCAGCTTCCAGGGGAGACACAATCCATGCAGACAAGACTTGCAGTTATGAGATATCTGGGGATCTTCTTCAGTGTGAAAAGGCAAAAGAGCATTTTGGAATATAAACCCAAGATTTTGCTTGTGCAGTAAAGTTCTGAGCTCACTGGGAGGATTTGGTACATGCTATTGTAAAGACTATTTTAGAGCACTGAATGAACAACACGAGCACACAAGCTTATGTGAAATGTTTTGGGCCAATTCTTGAAAACTACTCTGGCATTACTTCCTAGTTACTACTGGCAATCTTCCTAGAAAGACAGAGCACAGTTTTTAGATGCAGTGTAACTGGATTATTAGGCACCCTTAAAATATGTAATTTAGATAAAAAGAACAGCTCCCATCAGATCAAGGAAAAGCCAAGGAGTTGAAATGCCTGATTTGTCTTCCCGTTCTGTTAATACTGTGCCTGTGGCAAGCCATTTGCAAAGAAAACTGGACTGCCTTATCAGGATGTGGTTTGCACAACTATTTCTAATCTATTCATGTGATGTTTCAGCAGAGTACCTTACCATGCATTAGTTTCTGATATATAATGAGTTTTAATTCATAATTACTACATTGCTTGCAAAGTTCATCAGAAAGGAAAAAAGGAGGTGTCCTTATTAAGGCTAAGCACTATACATACTCTCCTTAATCAAAGGGGTGACTATTCTGAAGGAAAATCTATCCTTGTAAATATCCTTATAAATAATCTAGCCTTACAGAGAACACTTACTTTATGCAGAGACTGGAAAATGTGCAACAAAAATGATGCCAGAAACAGAAATACTGTGCTATTGTTTTAGACCATAACCAGCACTCTGTGTACTTAATGTGGCAGTGGGCTGATGTAAAAGTTGTGTATGACCATCTATTCACATTCTGTGAAATACTATCTATCTCCACAAAAGGAGAAAAAAGTAGGACTTCACTTTCAAAATGCCTTAATGCCAGTCTTCAGAAATCAACAGCATCTGTTCAAATACAGTAGGGTTGGCTGCATTTGTTTCTGGAAATATATGTAAATCTGTATGGGACTGAAGATTCTGATTGTAATGCATCCTGTATTTAATATTTAATAGACCATTTATTTGACAACAGCATAGTGAGCACAAATGTGAAAAAGAGATGAAAAGTATAGAGAGTACATGTGTTTTCTATGCACATATACTAGAAGAGGCTATTTGTGACACGCAGTTAGATAAAGACAGGCATTTAAGACATAAATTATCATTAACCTCATGAATCCATCACTTCTCTAGATTTCATTTTCTGAAGAGAAAATTACACAATATGTTATAGAAATAATTCTTCAGGGAGAAGCAAATTAAACATAATTTTAGCTTTCCTATTTTTTTTGAATTACATGTTGAGTATACTCTAAACAAAGTAACTAACAGCTACCCCATGTGATCCCCTAATCACCTTGACCTAGTACATGTTTGTCTCTATTTATATAAAGAAAGAACAAACTCAAAGATGTACCATCTTTGTAGAAAGAGTTGCTGAGGCTTACAATGGTTCCTTAGAAAGTTCATTCTTCCATTTTGCATTGTTTGTTAAGCATAACAATACTCCCGTCTCTCTCAGAAAAAGAGCTTACAATTAAACGGGTTTGTCATTAAAATAAAATAAAAAACGAAGAAAAAATATCTTCATTGGTACCAAAACTGCCCAAACTGTAACATTTTCAAGTCATTAAGTTACATATGCATCATGGAATTTCATATTTGAGCAACTGCATCTCAAAAGCTGAAAAATGGGAAGTCACCCTGTAAAAAAGGAGCACTGACCTGACATGACTATTCTTTCTCTTTGCCCTTGCTTTCCACTGAACTTAAATAATTACCCTAAAGGCAGCTAAATTTCTTCCCTTTAGTTTACCCAAGACCCGGTAAAGGCAACAAGTCTCTATGCCTCTAAACTGTTTTCAGAAACTGAATACTAGATAAGCTCAGGAATAGAGACCTCTCACTCAAAATGAGCATTAAGGATGTTTCACTTTCTTGTGCTTTCCAAGTACTTCCCCTTTCCACAAATCAAGTGAAATATAATTCAGTCTATGATGCAAAAATACAGCAAAACATGATAAAATATTCCAACGCCTAGAAACTGATTCCAAACAGAAGAAAAAATGTGGAAAGGAATAAAACTAAGGAAAAAAATCCTTAACCTTGTACCAGTGAAAAATCTTTCTGTCGATATACCATTCTTTCCCAACTATTTGCAATCTGTCCTCTATTTTTGTTCTATTGGTGCCTCTTCTTCCCTCAAAACTGTCTGATATGCTTTTCTGTCCTTAAATACAGAGCCAAGGGACACAAATAGCCTTCACCTTTCTCTGGAGTGGTTAAAAAGATATTACTGAAATCAGAGTAAGAAAAAACATGCTATCTTAATTAAACAGGTTTCAACTCCCTCACAGCTATTATGTCATAATGATGTCAAGTCTCTGAAATATCTTCTAAACACTGAACTTCTAAAAAAAGGAAAATCTGGATGAAAAGCACTCTTAATTTTTACTGACAAGAAAGCAAATATGCTATAAGACTCTCATTTTCAGTTCTTTAAAGAATAATAGAAGTCTAAATATAAAATAAAATTAATTATTTTAAAATATACAAGCACAGTAGCTTATGGAAGTGATTCTACTTATAGGCCTTTTTAACCTTTTAGTTGCAAATTTTATAGTGTTAATTTTGTTAATGCAGCTTTTCATTGGTTTTCCAATCAACACTAATGAAAACAGATTAAACTTAAGAAAAACTAGTCTGCTTAAGAGAAACTAGTCGTACACGCAAGAATCTAAACCATCAAGAATCTCCAGTCTCTATTCTGCATTGACACACAATACTTTATCCATGGTGAATTTTCTGTTCCTTGCACTAGCTCAAAGTATCCCACTTTCACCCACTTTTTATTACAGTACCAAAAACTTTAAAGTTAGGATATCAATATAGAATCACAGAATTATAAGATTATCTAGTTCCAACTCCCCTGCAATGGTCAAGAACACCACACACTAAACTATGTCGCCCAAGGCTCTGTCCAACCTGGCCTTGAACACCACCAGGGATGGAGCATTCACAACTTCCTTGGGCATCCCATTCCAGTGCCTCACCACCTTCACTGTGAAGAACTTCTTTCTTAGATCTGATCTAAACTTCCCCTGTTCAAGTATAAACCCATTACCCCTCGTCCTATCACTACAGTTCCTAATGAACAGTCCCTCCCCAGCATTCTTGAAAACTCCCTTCAAATATTGGAAGGCTGCTCTGAGGACTCCATGCAGCCTTCTCTTCTCCAGGCTGAACAGACCCAACTTTCTCAGCCTGTCTTCATACGGGAGGTGCTCCAGTCCTCTTATCATCCTCATGGCCCTCCTCTGGACTGGCTTCAACAGCTGCATGTCCTTTTTATGTTGAGGACACCAGAACTGGACACAATACTCCAAGTGAGGTCTCACAAGAGCAGAGTAGAGGGGCAGGATCACCTCCTTTGACTCGCTAGTCATGTTTCTTTTGATGCAGCCCAGGACAGAGTTAGCTTTCTGGCCAAGTTTCTCATCGACCAACACCCCCAAGTCCTTCTCTGCAGGGCTGCTCTCAGTCACTTTTCTGTTCAACCTGTAGGTGTGCCTGGTGTTGCCTGGACTCAGGTGTAGGACCTTGCCCTTGTCTTGGTTGAACTTCATGAGGCTAGCACTGGCCCACCTTTCAAGTGTGTCCAGGTCCCTCTGGATGGCATCCCTTCCTTCCAGCGTATCAACCGAACCACACAACTTAGTGTTGTCAGCAAACATTCTGAGGGCGCACTCAATCCCACTGTGCATGTCGCCCACAAAGATGTTGAACAAGATAGATCCCAACACTGGCCCCTGAGGGACACCACTCATTATTGCTCTCCAATTGGGCATTGAGCCGTTGACCACAACTATTTGCATGTGGCCATCCAGCCAATGTTTTATCCACCCAAGTGTCCATCCATAAAATTCAAAAACCATGCTGGCTGTCACCAACCACCTCATTGTTTTTCACGTGTCTTAGCATGCTTTCCAGGAGAATCTTCTCCAAGATTTTGCCAGGCACAGAGGTGAGACTGGCTGGTCTGTAGTTCCCTGGGTCTTCCATTTTCCTATTCTTGAAAATGGGGGTTATTTTACCCTTCTTCCAGTCATTGGGAACGTGTCACCAACCACCTCATTGTTTTTCACGTGTCTTAGCATGCTTTCCAGGAGAATCTTCTCCAAGATTTTGCCAGGCACAGAGGTGAGACTGGCTGGTCTGTAGTTCCCTGGGTCTTCCATTTTCCTATTCTTGAAAATGGGGGTTATTTTACCCTTCTTCCAGTCATTGGGAACGTCACCTGACTGTCATGATTTTTCAAATATGATGGACAGTGGCTTAGCAACTTCATTCACCAGCTCCTTCAGGACCCGTGGATGGATTTCATAAGGTCTCATGGACTTGTGCACATTCAGGTTCTTAACATGACCTTAAACCTGATCCTCTCCTACAATGGGCCTAAGGTCTTCATTCTCACAGTCCCTGCACCTGCGTTCCAAGGCTCAGGCAGCATGGTCAGAGCATCTGCCAGTGAAGACAGAGGCATAGAAGTCATTAAGAACCTCGGCGTTCTCCAAATCCAGGGTAACCAGTTCTCCTGATAGCTTCCAGAGAGGGCCCATGTTATCCCTAGTCTGTCTTTTGTTTGTTACATACGTAGAGAAGCCCTTCCTGTTATCTTTCACATCCCTTGCCAAGATTTAATTCTAACTTGGTCTTAGCTTTCCTGACCTGGTCCCTAGGCTTTCCAGACAACATCCCTGTATTCTTCTCAGGCTGTCTGCCCTCACTTCTACCTTTTATAAATTTCTTTCTTTCCCTCTAAGTTTTCTCAGCAGCTCCTTATCCATCCATGCAGGCCTTCTGGCCCTCCTGCCACATTTCCTTCTAGTTGGGATGTGACACTCCTGAGCTTGGAGCAGGTGATCTTTGAATATGAGCCAGCAGTCTTGGGCTCCCCTGCCCTCTAGGGCTTTATCCCCTGGACCCTTAGTAAGCAGGTTCCTGAAGAGGCCAAAGTCTGCTCTCTTGAAGTCCAGGGCAGTGAGCTTGTTGCATGCTCTTCTCACTGTCCTGAGGATCTCAAACTCGACCACCACATGATCCCTACAGCAAGGCTGCCCTGGAGTGTCACATTCCCAACCAGCCCCTCACTGTTGGTAAGCATGAGGTCAAGCACTTCTCCTTGTTGGTTCCTCTGTTACTTGCAAGAGGACGTTGTCTTCCACACAATCGAGGAACATCCTGGATTGCTTGTGCCGGGCAGTACTGTCCCTCCAACAGATATCAGGATAAGGGCCTGCGAGTGTGAGGCTGCTCCTATCTGTCTATAGAGAACTTCATTCACCTCCTGATTGGGCAGCCTGTAACATATCCCCACAGTGATGTCTCCCATCACTGTTCATTGCTAATATTTCTGTCTGTTTAAATTTTGGAGATAATAAAGGAAGGGAATCAAAATATTTCTAAGAATGCTTTGTTTTCACCTTCATTTGGAATTCAGAAACAACTAAAACAAAGGAGACAGTGACAGCACTGTGACATAAAACTTTTGTCCTTAGTCTAAAAAGAAAGTTCAGATAAGGAAATATGTATTTCTTTTCCCTAGAAAAGAAATATAAGTATCTATAGCTGTCTGCCTGAAAACATAGATATTGTGAGCAATTATAAACCCAGGTATATGCACTGTCATTGCTCAGCCTACATCCAGATGAATATTTGATAAATAACTGTACATGAATATGATAACTTTGTCAGACTTTGATCAACAGAGCTCTCAAGAAGTTCAGGTTTCCTCACAACTAGGATGCTATCGATAGCTGAAAACCAAAAGAGTTTATATTAGAATCATAGAATCATAGAATAGTT
>NW_009924114.1:26782-43719 GCF_000696875.1 Nestor notabilis | reverse complement strand
CCAAACCATTTTATGATTCTATGATTCTATTACTTTCTTAGGTCACTCAGTCACCTCTTCAGAGCAGCCAACAACCCCACTGCTCTGGCTACACTGAAGAGGTAGAATATGTGTTGATTTGGAAAGCACTAAATTACAATGTATTGTTAATAGCTTTGAGCATCTGCTTTGGCAGCAGTGGGAGTGGGCGAAGGACACGATCTATAGGTATTGTCACAGAGTATGTATTTCAGTGACTTCTCTGGGCTTAGGACAGGCTCACTGCCACTCAGCTGCCTGTTTTAAGTAATCTCTGCAATAAGCAATAGCAATTTACTCCACGTAAATCAACGTAAAGTTTCATTTTGAAACTATGTTTTTCTTCACTCCAACCCGTAACATACTGCCAAAGCTCTGTGGTTAATTCACTGTGTGGTACAATTCCCAATGCAAAATCAAGGTGAACATGGGTCTGTGCTTTGGGCTAAGATTCCTCTTCTCGTTCTAGTAAGCATGTGTTGCTTTTTGTACTTACACCACCAAAAGAATACAATGACATGGATGTATATTTTGTGCCTGTGGAAATAAGTAGTAATGCAAATCTAATTTGTTTCTCATGTATTGTGTGATAACTTATTTGAAGATAGGGTAAACAGGAAAGTGAGACAAAAAGTCAGGTGGTTTTTTTTAATCAACTAGGGCTATACCACCAGTAGCGAATCATTCCCTGAATGAAAGAAAGCAAACAGGATCAGACTCTTCTCTACACCTATGCAACACAGTGAAAGAAAAGGGTATTAAATTGGAATAGCAGCATTTTTATACTATTTTGAATGACATACAGTGAAAGGCAAGGAGGAGCGAGGCCCACAGAGGAAACACGGTTTGCCCAAGGTCATACATCAAGTCAATATCAGAAGAGAGATGAGTTCCCTGGTCTGACCCTTCACAAGCTGACAGACCATGCTCCCTTGTGGCCTTTCCCTTCCAGGACCTTCCATCTGAAGCTTTTCCCCTGCACAAATGAAAGGCAAAAGAATACAGAAATCTGTTTTAAGAAACGGAGGTATTTTGGTGATCGTTAGCCCTGTACCTAGAGCCTTGTTTACACTGTAACTTCTCAGTCTCCAACCAAAGGAAATAAAGCAAGTATTTTTGTCTTTAGCAAATACCTACTAACTTCCTGCGATGTACGTTGTACAGCACATGAACGGAGAAAAGCTTTTGATCATTATCTTGGGAGCTACAAAGCACAAAGTAGTGTAAAGTTTATGCTCGTGAGATTTGTTTCCTGACACAACAGCTACAAGAATCTATTCACTGGGAAAATCATGGAAGGTGGAAAGTGCATAAGCATATGATTCATATAACTTCTATTACATGCATATTCAGTGCCTATTTTTCATCTACCAGACAGTACAACATAAGAAAAAAACCTCATTTTCTAAATGTCCCACTGTGAAAAGGTATTATACTTACAACTCAAAGACTTCAGTTAATCTAGGATAAAAGATCAAGTTAACAAGCATAATAGCCACTCTACAGGCTAGATACAAACCTTCCTAATTTGGTCATTTGTATTCTTAAATTGCTTAAAGACACAGGCAGAAACTTGTTTGAGTTGGCTGTTCTTGTTCATTCCTACCTCTCCTGTGCCATCTACTGCTTAGAAGTTGTTACTGACACCACTCAAGATCCTGCTTCCCTGCTCACTTAAAGCTGGACAAGAGAAGATAAGCTTTCAAACTTTAACTTCAGCGAGGTAAGGGCTAAAAGTGGAGAAAAATATACACATAAATATATTTAATAAAGAAAGTTTTACACCCCAGGGTGGGAATGCAGCACGTATTTTTGGAAACACTGCATTACAAAAGCCAACACTGTTTCCTGGTAGCCATGGAAGTAGCAAACAAACTACTGTCAAAGGATCTGGGGAGGGAAAAGACACAGGGGGAGTCAAACAGAATAGTCTCCTCATACATAGTTTTTTAGTTCTGCCCACTTTGTGGTTTGGCCCTTGTATGGTATCTTGTCAGAAGAGCCACTAATAGCAGGGGTTGCAAAAGCTGCTACATACTTTTTTCCCCGAACTTAAACTTTTGCCCTGCTGTGGACTCTACTTCCCATTTGTTGAGCTGAAACCATGCCCCCTCTCTACAGTATACTGCTTGATAGCAGTCCCCTCCATCAAGTTGGAAGTTGTTTAAGGCTTCATACTGCAGAAACCAACTGCTGATTTTGTGGTTGAAAGTGCTGATCCTGAAAAATGGACCTACAGCTGCGTCCTACATGCTAGACTTCCTGGCAAATATAGCTACTCTTTCTGGAAGGTCCAGTATTGTTCAAGTATGCCACAAAGCTGTTTGTCTTCACGGTGATGACAGAGGAGTAGAAGGTCTTTCAAAAGCTATAAAAACGTGGAGGAAATAGTTGGTAAGTTAACTACCTCTTGACTAAAACTCAGAAACCTTTTAATTTTCACAAGCTATAGGTGAACTCTGGAAGAGAAAAGGAAGAAATCACCAGTTGGGAACAGAAACACAAGTAACATGCTGCTAAATCCTCACTGTGTCCCTGTGAAAGGAGCACAGCAAAAGTTTGAATTCTCACTTCCAAGGAACTCTTACTCTGTCTGGGCAAACTGCAACTACAGGACCCCATGCCTGTATTCTTCTCTGTTGTTCCTAAAATCTCAGGAGAAAGATGGTGGGGGGCAAGTTCCAAACTACACTCCCTCGAGTCACTAAATTTATATCAAATCAAGCCAAACCAGGCACTCCAAGGTCACTGCCAACACTACATTACAGCTACATTATAGCAGAACTGCTATAAAGAAAAATAAATAAATAAATAAATAAATCACTAGATGATTCATTTTAGCCTGTATGTGAATTCAGATGGTAATACAGCAGAACAGAGGTGGTACAAAACTGGAACAAAGGTACTATAAAAGATATTAATGTTACATGACTATACATCATCTCTCCAGGGGCAATAGGCTTGATTTGGGATGGGGAAAGAAGGTATTTATATCAAAGTACTGTCCTTCTGTAGCTGCTATAAGTGATTTCATACCACTGCCTTCCATGATCATACAGTCAGCCCAACTTTCCTATTCTTGGTTGTGAAGGCTATCCAGCCCTAAGTGCAACATCATCTCAATAATGTAAGAAATTATATAAACCAATTGTGATGGTAACAGCACATTTTCCAAATGCCTGCTGCCTCTAAGAGAAATTCATGCTGTGCTGCAAGCGAATCATAAAATGAAAGGCAGTCCAAGAGTGGAACTGTGCCAAGCTAGCAAAGTTTTTGAAGTTCAATTTGAACTATCACTGTTGTCATTTTCACTAGAGAAGACATCTTTTCATAATGGAAATGCTACATTTCCAGTAGCAGAAGTAATACTTCTAATGAAACCTAATGTGAAAGTATTTCTCCAGTCTCCCAAAATGTGGAGAGTTTTGGTGGGTTTGGTTTTTGGTTTCTTTCGTTTCACCCAACAGTACTTCTCTCCAATGCACAGGCCTGGATACCCATGCCCAGTTCAAGACCCTTTCCCTCAGCGAAAACCATACAGAAACATGACAATCTTCCCCAGAGAAAATAAGCTGTTTCACTTGGGTCAATGTCCACTAGAACTCCCAGTGATGAAACTGGCAGACAACTCTGTGGGATCATGTTCCCTATATACTTTCCCTCACCATCTTCCAGTGAGTTAGGAAGGTCTAAAAAGATGTTGGTGTGCAGATCCAAGGAAGAGCCAGAAGACATGCAGCAGGAGCTGTAAATGTACTGAATGTGCCCAGACCTAAATATCGTTTAAATTGTGGGATCTTCTGCTATGCTTTAGGAATGGAGACATAATGATGCAGAGATCTGCACAGGGATCAAGGGCTCTGGCCAAGGAGCAACCATGCGAAGGAAGTCTGAAAGTTGGAGTTATCCTGCTGTGATGTGCCAGCAGTCACCTGAGCATGGCAGAACCCACAAAAGTGTTTGCAAGCCAGAACCCCTTAGGAATCCTCTCTCGAGTGAACAGTCCCTTCACTAACCCCATCCTGTCCAAGGTAGTAAGAGAGGACAGAAGTGAGAACAGGTAAGGACAAGCTCCAGCAGGCATTATTAAGGTACAAGTGCTCAGACACATTCACACCTGCAGCATGAATACAGATGTGGACAAGTTACCAGAGGAGCAACGCACAAGCCCTCCATCAAGAGTCTCAGTCATTATTCATGAAACATTGCTTACAAACTCCACAGTAGAAACAAGGAAACCACAATTAAAAACTAACCAACCTAGAATAACACAGGAGTAAAAAAGAAAGAAAGAATCCAACAGCTTACATACAAAAACAATCTCTCCCTCAAGAAAAAAAAAGGCAAGAGAAAGTCAGAGTTTAGGCAGGAAGAAATGGAATAGGCTTACAAGAAATCAGCAACATCAATGAGCTCACCACATTGTTTTTTAAGTGAGGCCTACCAAATTATAAAGCTGAAATTCAAATATTTTAGCAGCTCTCTGAAAATATACCAAGAGGATTAAAATACGTATTCTGAAAAGCTAAAAAATGAAGAAAGAAAACAACTATGAAATGGCAATTCAGGAAGCTTCACTTCAAACATTACCTGAGCCCCTAAATTGCACCTTCCTGTAAATACCTAATACATCAAGTGGCAGTGCAGCTTCTGCTTCATTTAGGTAACAAACATCCCTCTAGAGGAAAGATGCAGGGTTTTGTAATTGCAATACAGAAGGGCGCTTTCTGAACTCATCAGGGAAAGTTGTAATTAACTTAACCAACCATCAAGGTTAACTTGGCAAAACACTAAAACATGCAAGCAGCCCATCTAGCCTAAGCATATCTGCTTAGCTTGAATCTGTGGGGTTTTCTACATTAAATTCAAAGGGGAATCCAGTGTAAAGATATCATCTCCAGGGATATAAATGCAAAGCAAGAGTTTCTCAAATTATATGGATTCAATTAATTCAAAATGTCACTTGCTGAGATTTGTCAGTTATCTAGGCAAGCTCCAAAGTTGTCTCTCCTTTGTTTTCCTTAAATTACAATTTTCAAGCCAAAACCAACTAGAAATGTGATCTTGGTTTAAGTTTACCTTGATTTCCACTTAGGAGATCCTTTCTGTTTTCCCCGGAGTAGTATTTCTCCTATAACCTAGCTAAGATACGATTAACCATGTTATTTTGTAAAATACTGTATAATTTACTTATAATACAGGCTCAAAAAAACCAAAGTACTCACATGCAGAGTTTTCCTTGTTGCAAACACTTCACAAAATCAACCACTAACATGACTGCTTTCCACAACAGTATGTCATCAGGATTGGACTACCAAAATTACAATTAGGCCTTAAAATGGAGTTTCACTATTCAGCTATAGACCACAAATCTCAGAATTTGTACTACAAGCTAACTTTCATCTGAGATCATTAACTTCTGTCTCTAGTGCTGGACAAAGGGCTCAATTGTTTTTCGTTTGTTAATGGTCTAGGACATGATATTCAGAAGTGTGGGCAGAAATAGGAAGAGGAGAAACTGTCCCACACTGTCTCCCTGTGATGCAATGAGGACCTATTGACAGAGAAGCTCCAATGCTTCAGGTTCTGTGCAAGAAGCTAAAAATAGAAGAGACTAAATGTCAAGACCCAGAAGCAATTGTTCCAGACAACCTCCCTCCCCTTGGGGCCAACAACTAAGTTCATGACACCCTTGTACTGAATTAAGGTGAAATGACACCAACCAACCAGCTTTCTGATTTATTAATACAAAGTACAAAGCATGTGGTTAGACAGAATCATAGAATCAACTGGGTTGGAAAAGACCTTTAAGATCATCAAGTCCAACCGTTACGCTGGGACTGCCAAGACCACCACTCAATCATATCACTGAAGGCCTTATCTACACAGTTTTTGAATACTTCCCGGGATGGTGATTCCACCACTTCCCTGGGAAGCCTCTTCCAATACCTGATTACCCTCTAGGCTAAGTAATTTTTTCTAATATCCAATCTAAACCTCCCCTGGTGCAGCTTGAGGCCATTCCCTCCTGTCCTCAACAACGATTAACTTGATAGGCAAGTCCTGTGCCACAGAATTTTACTTAGACCTAGTCAACATTCAGTAAAAGATTTAGGAGAAAAGAGAGATCGAAAGGGAAGGAAAGAGAGAGAGAAGCGTTACCACTTGTGGATCCAGCAACATTTCATTGGTCCTCCTCACCCAGGGTGGTAGTGGGAGCTCATCCTCTGATCTGAGCCCTGCCCTTTTATGTCCATGTTCTTTGGTGTGTAATCCATAACTTGCATGGGCATTGTTCAGTGAACACATGAGGAATTCCAAAGCTGGGGTTCCCTGGGGTTCCTCCAGATGGTTGTTGTCCCTTATATTGTGGTGCCCACTATTTGACTCCAAGCTTTGAGTTACGCATTTTTCATATTCCTGTGGAGGCTTATCAGCTTCAAACAAAGGGGTCAGAACAATCCTATCTACACAGTATCTTTGCTTCATTTAAGCTCAAGGCCTCCCATGGTCAAATGTAAATGGTGTCTGAGACAAGCTCAGTTTCCTGTCTCTCTCTTACATTATGGAATGTAAGCGATGTTTGAGACAAACTCAATGTCCAGGCTCTTACACTAATCATTGATCTGAGGGTCTTACAGGAAAGGTTTAAGACAAGTGACAACATGCATGAAGCAGTGCAAGAGAATAGTGATCACAGTCATTGTATCTGACAAATGTAAGAAAATTATACATAAAGTACCCAACACACAGCAGAGTAAGCACTGTCTGTCATAGCAAACAAGTGCCAGGGTTCCTGGGAAAGTAGGGATTTGTGCTTCTTTCTTCCTTCACTAACTCACTACCGATGTTCTCCTTCTGCCTCCTCCTGAATTCCTCTTTTCTTTATACCATTCTATTAGGATCAGCTGTACAAAGGGCAAAAGACACAATTTCCAGTGATTTCAGGAGAAGTATTACATCAAAATATTTTTGCAGATCTAGCTCTTCAGATCAAAACCAAGTCTTCCGTTTGGGTAATTCCATAGCAATAACAGTCTGTTGCCATTTGTAATAGTTAAGCTAAGTTCCCCACCAAAAATTCTCAGCACAGCAAACTATCCCCTTCCAAAAACGTCATTCTGAATGAAGGTTTTCACCCAGACTAGTTAAATAAACAACACTACTTTTCTGTACCTGTACTCAGTCCTCAAGAGAAAACTCAGTTGTGGAGGAGTAACCCTCAGCACAAAGGTCATAGCAACAATGATAAAAGGCTGGGTGGAACCTTTTGCAAGAATGAATCATCTAATAATTCTGTGTCTGAGAGTACTTAAATATATTCTACGTGCCAGTATTACAATACGCACAGCTCTGAATGTCCTGTGTTCCATTTATGAGATTATAGCAAATTTGCTCATGAAAGAAAAACTGATGAATCTTACATGCCCATTTTACTCACTTCAAAATGCTCAAATTAAACTCGTACAAATTGAGATCACAATGATGGCAGCTTTCTCTCACCATCAGAGTAAGGGAAAAGTGCTTACATACCGAATATTGATAATTGTCTGCATCTATGCATGTATACATACGTACACACACAGAACAGTAACTTCTGTATAGGCAGAAGTTATGAATTCTTCATAAAAACAACTTCCTTCCTTGTTCTGGGTTTCTGTATTTCACCCTACTAATTCAAACCTAGGCAAGCAACCTGTGCTTCCTCAGCAAGTCCCTGTTTCCACTTCCTTTTTACAAGACCTTTCTTTCAAATATCTTGAATACTTAAGCAGACTCACAGACATAAAAAGTTTGCTGAGGATATGAAGGTTGACTTCTAGTTATTTGCACAACATCAGCATAATACCACACATTAGTACTGTTGTTAAGAAACATTTCACTGACAGAAGTGTGTGACATGGTACGACAACATCTGGCATTTTCCTGAAAATAATGGAGTTGATTTTCTTGTCCCCTAAGCAGACTTGATGGAATGTAGCAGTTCCTGGAGTATCAGTAACAGACACATTCAAAATCATAGCATCTCCAGTTCCTTCAGGATTGAGTATTTTCAAACCTATTGCCAGCTTGAAAGCAAATGGCCACACTTTGATATGGCTTACTCTGGAATCATCCTAACTAAAAATCAATGGGATTCTACTGGGTGCAAATCAAAGCAGAATTCAGCCCAAAGGTTCTGACAAGGAAAAATAGTGTTAGGCTTCCAAGCCTCACAGAAGCTTATTATTCATGGCTTGCTCCCCTGCCCCTGTGGATGTCTAAGGTATTCTTTGGCCGAAATAAATCTAAAAATCTCGGGTCCTTTTTTGTTCAACTGAAACCACACAAGTTTGGAGAATCTCACATAAACAGACACATGAGAGCCTTTAGTAAAACTGCAGACAACAGTTCTAACTTTTTGTTACATTGGAAAAATAAGCTTAGCTTGTTTTCCTAACTGTTCCCTCTTCTTTTATAAACTCAGCCACCCAAGGTCTTTACAAATACAGGAGAGGTTAATAGTTTAAAGCATGGGAATGTATTTTTCCCATAGGGATGCTGAAGGGGAGCACACAGACATTCACCTGATGATAGACTTTTTATCCCTGGGGAAAAATCTCTGAAGTGACTAGTTCCCTGTATATTCCCCAGATTGCTTTTCCATAGTGTTTTGCCAAGTTAACCTTGATGGTTGGTTAAGTTAATTACAACTTTCCCTGATGAGTTCAGAAAGTGCCCTTCTGTATTGCAATTACAAAACCCTACATCTTTCTTCTAGAGGGATGCTTGTTGCCTAAATGAAGCACAAGCTGCACTGCCATTTGAATTATTATTATAACATAGTTAACATGATGATGCATTCATTTAACGAACACACGGAAAACCAAAACAAGGATTACTGAATTTATCAGGAAGGAGAACTGCATGTATTTTAGCATAATAAAGTTAAAGGACTTCAGAACAAGACTTTACGCTCAGTAAGTGTTAATCCATTTACTTTCACTCCAGCACATAGCAGCAGTCTCTGATCCTCAGATTGCAACAAGTGATGAATGATGCTTTTGCAAATAGAGCGCTTCATCCTCACATGCTACTCAGAAAAGCCTCTTATTAACTCCAATGGAAATATTACTTGGCTTAGGAGAAGCAAGATCAAGTCATTCATTTCATTTTAATGAACAGAAAAATCTTCAGACTCTACTTCCTTTCCTTGAAGGGAAAAAAAAAATGCTTGAACAGAATAACTACAATAGTCACTGTAACCTCAAACTGGGCTTACATTTTGTGATGTATAAAATCCAACTTGCAGAATAGGTTTTGTCTGACCAATTTGGTGGCCTTCTATGATGGGGCTGCAGAACTGATGGATAGGGGCAGAGCAGTCGATATCATCTACCTGGACTTGTCCAGTGTTCGATGGTGTCCCGCATGACATCTTTGTCTCTGAACTGGAGGGACATAAATTTGATGGATGGATCACTTAGTGGATAAAGAATTGGCTAGATGGCTGCATGCAAAGAGATGTGGACAATGGCACAATATCCAGCTGGAGACTGGTAACGAGCGGTGACCCTCAGGAGTCAGTGTTGGGACCAATCTTGTTCAGCATCTTTGTGGGTGACATGGACAGTGGGATTGATGCACCCTCAGCAAGTTTGCCGACGACACCAAGCTGTGTGGCTCGGTTGATACGTTGGGGGGGAGGGATGGCATCCAGAGGGACCTGGACACACTTGTGAGGTGGCACCATGCCAACCTCATGAGGTTCAACCAAGCCAAGTGCAAGGTCCTACACCTGGGTCAGGGCAATCCCAAGCACAGCTACAGGTTAGACAGAGAAGAGGTTCAGAGCAGCCCTGCGGAGGACTTGGGGGTGTTGGCTGATGAGAAACTTAATATGAGGCTGTGTGAAGACAGGCTGAAAAAGTTGGGGCTGTTCAGCCTGGAGAAGAGAAGCTGCGTGGAGACCTCAGAGCAGCTTCCAGTATCTGAAGGGGGCCTATAAGGATGCTGGGGAGGGACTCTTCATCAGGGACTGTAGCAATAAGACAAGGGGTAATGGGTTTAAACTTAAACAGGGGAAGTTCAGCTTAGCTATAAGGAAGAAGTTCTTTACTGTGAGGGTGGTGAGGCACTGAACAGGTTGTCCGAAGTGGTAAATGTTCCATCCCTGTCAGTGGTCAAGGTGTGTGAGGTGTCCCTGCCCGTGGCAGAGGGGTTGGAACTAGATGATTTAAAGGTCCTTTCCAACCCAAACCATTCTGTGATTCTATAATAATTCCAGAGAGCTCACTCCAAAAGAGGTGCAGGCTACACCTGGTAGGAGCTCTGCAGGCACTGCCTTGGGTGCAGTAACTCACAGCTCAGAGTAATACATGATCCAAACTGCAGACAATGTGGGCAATGCATTTAGAACCCATGAGATCCAAAAATCAGTAATCTCAACCTCCTGAGGTGCAAAGAAGCCCCAAACCCTCCTGCCACATCAGAATTCAATAACAGGAATATCATGTGCAAGGCATGTCAAATTGTCCCACTCTCCTACTTTCCCAGTGCTCCTACTTCTTTTGTCCCTCTGCATATTATCTTTCAGCTTTATTCAGTGAGATCATGAAACAAAACAAACTGTGAGAAAACAGGCATCCCATATGCAACACAAGCCAGGTTATTTTACCTGTTTGAAGCTCTTGGTATGCCTATTATATACTATGCATGAATCAACAGAGTGGATCAGTGTTAGGATTTCATACTGGATTGAACAGCAAAAATAAGGAGAAAGGAGTGCTATAGTCAGACTTTATATCCTGTCCTCTCCCTCCACATTCCAGTCATCATCTCACCTTCAGTCATCTCCAAGTCAGGGTAGAGAGTAACAACAAACCTACCCAGTACAGCATACATGCAATAACTTTCTGGACTAAAACCTTTTAAATACTATTTCCTGATGCCTGAATATGGATTACAATCCCTTGGAATGAGCTGCCCTTCTAATTTCCTGCAGGAAGTCTGAAGATCTGCCCTACTGAGCTCATGACAGCCCCTAGTAACTGCTGCCTTAATGTAAACACTGCTTTTCACCTGAAGGGAAGAATGTGAGCTGTTCCCAGCTCTGTCTCAGAAATCCAAGACAAGTTTCACTACATCATTTCACCTTCTTTCTCTGTTTCTCTTCCATCCTTCATCTCAGGTGGAGAGCTCTGTGGGTAGGCACCTTTGTAATAGCTGTTCACTGCAGAGTACACAGCTCTAGCTGGGGCCCTGCCCAATCCTACCAACAGCAGCTGTATTTTCTGTCTGTGAGACAGGGCAGGGAGAAGATAGCATTCCACAGAGCCATCAGTAGTGACCAGGTCCTTCTTTCAGTGGGATGCTCTTCTAGAAGGCGCTCAAATGTGAAGTCCTTAGGCCCAGGTACAGACCTCTTAGCTATTCCATTAAGCTAAAACACACGCAGTTCTTCTTCCTAATAAATTCAGTAGCTGTTCTGTTAGGCAGGAGTCTGGGCTAAGTGGGTCACAGCTTCTGCCTCATGCCCCCTCAGAGACTGCAATCCTCAACTTCTCCCAATAGTCTCCTAAAATTTCCAAGAACCTTCATGCCTTTTTGACGTTTCTTTCTTCTTTTAGCCAAATCTTAATACATCATTTTTTGGCTGCATGAGTTTTTTACTAGTCCCTGCTGATCTTCTTTTGAACTTAGCCTAATAGCACCATGCAAAAGAGGAAGCACATCCATGTGTAGCTGAGGGGAGATTTTTCTTGTAAGACCCCTCAGTTATTTAGGTGGGAGATTCCTGACCTCTGCCATGCAGCTATACATTTGCCTTGAAATTAAGCTATTTGACGTATAAATCTCATCAGATAAAGTGTGGTTCCTAAAAGTTACACCTTAAAATTAAATAAATCAAAGGGAAAAAGGGAATGGTTCTGAACACTTGACTGTACCTTCTATCAACATATAGCTCAGTTTTTCCATCTCTTCTGCCAATGTGCTGACTCTTCACTTTTCTCCTCCATCCTACGCAACTGCACTAAAATATTTCTTTCTTTATTGAGATTTTTGTATGCAAGAAAGTATTGTTCACAGAGTGGCTGCATGAAAAGAAAATGCACTGGCCCCTGTCACCTCATAACAGCCCTTAAATCACCTAGCTGCTCTTTATCTGGCATCCTCTCCTTCCATCACTGAAGTATCTGAGCATCTTCCAACGATTCTCTATGCAAACCAGCAAGCACCTGCTATGTCCAGTCTCATTCCTTATATCAAAACAATCCGGTTTGTTCCCAACACGTCACTTTATTTGTCTCAGGCAAGGATTTAGCCCAAGAAGCTGATCAGCTGGAGCACTTCACAGGTCTTGGCCCTGGCCCTGGGAAATGGTCCTCCATTTCCTACACTAAAGGCATTTGCCCTTGTACAATGCAGTTCCATTAAACTAGCAGAGTGGAGATGGGAAACAGTTGTCAGCACAGCAAGGTACAGATCGTGAAACTGAGGGCAGGATTCCTTCCTTCCTCACCCTCTTCCCAAGACCACCCCATCCACCGGCTCCAGTGATATGTGAAACAGAAAATATTTGCCGTATTGGTCATCATTCATTAATTCTGGATTAAATCACACATTAGTTCTATTACCATTGCAAAGCATCCCTCTGCATAGCAAAAAGAGTACAGAATTCCATACCACTAGCCATAGCCATTAATAACAACTTTCACTTTTACTTTAGCCTTATGCTAAGTAAATGTGACCAACACACTGAGATGGGGGGGTGGGGGGGGAAGGGAAAAGGCAGAACTCATAAAGTTTTCATTTTTAAAGTGATGAGTGGAACACTGGGACATAAATCTGTAGCATTTGCCCCTGCAATTTCACAGCAGATTTTCTAAGATACACGCCCTCTGGGTAAGTGATAAAGATGAAGTTCTTTCAGAAGTTAAGTTCAAACCAAACCTGATTTTGCTCAACTTCTGCAGATTTTTATCTTTGTTACAGTAGGTTTCAGAGACCACACATTGGAAGGAAGAGAATTTACACAGGACTGAGCTATCAAAGATGAAAGGACACAGCAATGGAAGCAACACTGTACTGCTGGATCACCCATAGTCCCAGGCTTGACACCAAATAGTTTGGGTTTCGCAAACCCAAAGGCCCATGAGGCAGGCAAATATTTCAGTTCCAGTCTTCTACAGAAGAGTACTGCCACAGAGATCCTGGAGCTCTTGAAGGACAGCTTTCTGAAGAGATAAAACTTCTATCCCACAGTTTATTTAATAAAAAGGATTTAACAAAATCTACTCTGGCACCAGCTCATGTCCCTCATTGAAATACTAGCCTGAAATAATAGCAAAGCATCTTACCACATGCTTTCCTTTTACAGTAAGGGCTGCTGAAGCACAGTCAGTCACTACACGACAGGCTAACCAAACTAATTTATTCCTTTTTTAAGTGGAGCTTTGAGTATAATAATTACTACATGATGCACTATGCATTGCTAATGCCAAGTTGGCTTCAGAGTGTATCTTTCTTTTCCACTGAATGAAAGTAGGGTCTCAGTTTACACAGTTCCTAATTTACCAATCCTGTTACTGGTATGTGTGTCTAATGGGGATCTTGACAGTAAAACAGTCTCATTAATAGCTCATGATTTATTACATTATTCACCACTTCCTCAAATCTTTTTTATTTCAAAAGAAAAAGATATTTAAGAGTCAAGTTGTATTTTCCTAGGCTCTCCACCACCATAACTAGACTATGCCTTCCCATCTTCAGTGACAACTCTAAACAATATAAGCAGAGGAAAAGTTTGATGAGGCACCTAATAAAGCAAAATAACAGGAGTGATGTAAGATAGACAAAATTTAAATAATAGTGAGAATAGGACAGATGAGAAAATCTGAATTTCCCAGTGAAGATGAAACCATTTATGCAGGGTGCTTCTTAGTACAGCCAAATGCCAAGTCTGCATCAAAGATTTCAAGTTCTCTCTAGAGGAGGGACTGCAATACTCAAAAACATCTAGAAACTGTAGATAAACAACTCAACAAGACTTTATTGACATGCCAAAAAGAATTAATGAGATGCCTAACAAGAACAATGAAAAGGAAAGGGGAGGATAATATGTACATGGCATTGATAAGAAAGGAAAGCATATTAAGTACACATCCACAAACTGCAATGGATTTAGGGACACACACAAAGAGCTATAGCATCAGCTCCTGCCCACTTGTCCCAAAACAGGGCCCTGAGCAGGAAAGGAAACACCACAATAAAAAACCTACTCAAGATTTCTCAACTGATTCACTTCAAACATCACTGTTCAGGGTTTCACGTGCATTCATCTCCCCTTCCAGAACAGGCAGTTCCACGTCCAGCATCCCAGTTCCATATCCCACACCATCTACTGCCATGACTGCTTCAATGCGGCGAGTTCCAGACAGGCCTATGCACCTTTCAGTATCTTTTTTCTTTCTTATTTTTCCTTTCTTCGCAATCCATTTTCCCTTCTGTCCTCTTCATTACAAAGGTCTGTTTCTTCCATTTCTCCCAACGTATCTGCCAGATCTCACCTTTAATTTCCTTTTCCCAGTTTCCTTCTTTATTCCTTTCTGGTTCTTTATTACTTACCCCTATTCGCAAACACCTTGGATCATTAATCAAAATCTTCGCACCTAAATTCTTCTCATCTTCTTAAATTTAAAGCAAGGGGGTCATCAGATCATCTTTAAAGGCAATTTTTTTACTGTAGCCCCACTGAGATTTTTATTTACAACTTTTTCTGGTGTGTAAAGAAAATATTTTGAGACTAAAGAGAACTGTAGAAGCTCTGTAGCAAAAACACCACTCTGGGCCCAATCCTTCATGGCCTTGAGTGTGGGCAGACTGCCTGCCTGCAGAGAGCACATTCCAGTTCCCTGCAACTGCTGTGAATCTGTAATAGCAAAAGCAGGGCTGGTCTCATATATCACTGTGTCATCTATCCACAAGACACAATGGAGCGCCGATACTCTTCCTCCTACTTTTTTCTTTTCCAAAGGAAGTAACTGATTTCAATAAAATATTTTGGAGATTTCAATTGCCTGGGACTTTACAAGGGGGAGGCACCCTGCCTGCCTGCTCAGCGACGTGTTACACAATTAGTATCTATGACTTTATGATACTACATTTCAGTTTTGAGCCTACCTTTCCTATGTGATGCTGGTAACAGACAGAGAATTGAAAGCCTAGAGACTCAGGCTTTCCTTTTACCCACACACAGCAAAGAGCTGTTTCGGCTCCCCACTAGTGCCACGTTTCAACCCACAGTCTATCTTGGCAAGGAGGTTCAAGTGTTTTTCTTCCTTCAGAAGCCACTAGATGGGCCAGTACTACAGGAGCTGGTGTTACTTGTACAATACTGGAAGTAATTTAACAATATTTAAAATAAACAAAGGGGTGACTTAAGAACAAGAGTTCAACTTCCTCTTTGCCAGTCTTAATAGCAGAAAGACCTGTGATGACAGGTAACTGGTAATTGCAAAGGTAATTATGGTGACATTACTGACATGTTCGGGTACATGCTTCTTGTAAATTGGTGCCGGAGGGGTATGTGGTGAACTACACCAGTGGTGTAACAGTCTTCATGTAAACTGACTTAGGTTACATCGGCATGATCCTCAATGCAAAAAGCATCATGATGGGGCGCAGAGACCAGGCATGTATTCTTGGCACATCTGCTGCAAAACTTCTATTGGAAGACAAGGTGGCACTGGCTGAGTTTGAAGATGTTCAATCACCAACTTGTATCTCCTCCCTTTGAACTGCATGGACTAGTAAAATTCTGCCTTTTCCCTTCCTCCAAAAGAATGCAAAATGGATGTATTATATCACAGTATGAGAGTTCCAAGAAGTCAAATGGTCTGTACATCCTTTCAGCATCATATTCAGTAAAATACTCCTGGTACAGCTGAACTGTAAGTGCTCTATTTAGTGTTATTTCACCTGCTCTGAAGTGGTAGCTGGAAGCCCCCTGACCAATGGACTAAGATGCTTAACTTCCCTTTGGTGCCTTTTGCTTTTATAATCATTTCTCACAGCAGTCACAACTGGAACCAGTAGCATGTCCCCATAAGGTTAAAAACACACATGTGTATTTGATTAATTAACAGTGCATTTGTTTTCTGCACATCATGGTTAAAATTCAGAACTTTTGAATGTGTGCCTCTGTACAGCTGTCACACTGTACAGTATTAGGGACAAGGGTTTGATTCTTAGATACCAGCAACTTCTGTGCTTGACTGTAGCACAAGCTCCTGAGTTAGACAAAACAAATAACTGAAGATAACCCCTTAGAAATTAGGATAATTAGAAGAATTTAAAAAATTATTCTATGATTGCTTAAATAGTGAACTGGAAAAATATTCCTATATAAGCTTATCACATATTCCACTACTTCTGCTTTTAAAACATAGTAATTTAAACTGTAAATCTCTCAGTGTACTTTCTCAATCATCCTAATATTTTAAAGCCAGATGATTCAGACTGGATTGCCAAAAACAGGTATAAGAATCACTCTTCTGAAGATACAAATACAAAAGCATAAATAGATTAACCTTCTTGTGCAAGTATCAGCTCAGGACGGCAGGTTTTCTTTGTGTAGAAGCTTAATTCCTGCACAACACTAAAGTGACAAAGCAACTGATAATTTGAAGGAAAATGCTGCAAGCAAGACAGGCAGGCAAGTTTTGCCAATCTTAACCCACTTAAGAAATACTGAATAAGAAAAAGACCACAGTTTCAGGCCAGGATTAGACCAAGACCTCAGTGAGAAAGGAAATAACTCTCCTTTGGACTTGTTTTGAAATCTTTTCCCAGAGCTGCACTGGTGGTAAAGCAGTTGGCTGTATCAGTTTCTACTATGGGGAAGTGTTCTGGATGACAGGCAGATGGACTCACCTGGC
>NW_009924114.1:2108-26751 GCF_000696875.1 Nestor notabilis | reverse complement strand
GGGCCATGCCTGCTTGGTTGCAAAGCTAAGTATTCTGCGCTGTGAAGAACCAGCCTTTACAGTAGACCTATTCATAATAAAGTCAGCATTTCTCCTATTAACAGCAGTAAAACCAGGAAAAATAAAGTAAGTCAGTGTTCATTTTTTGAATTTTTATCGATTTATACAAGGTCTGGAGGTGCACCAGTGTATCAGAACTGGTAACTTGTGACCAGAGAAGCCTCATAGGGAGATACAGCACCAGTGAACAAGCTCTTGGGAGAAAAATATGGCCTCATCACTTAAGGAACCAATTGCTAGGAGGTTCTCTGTGTTCACGATCAATTTCACCATCTGCTACTCTGCATGGATGTCGACATCAGCTATTTGTCAGGTAGCCACAAATAGAGTTGAAGAAGTACAATTGAAAACATAGAAGAAAAGCTACTTCAGCTAAGAGTCAATATGGTAAGCAGCAAAAGCTTAAATCCCTACATCATGTTTCCCTTCTGTAAGAGCGTGGGGGTGGAAATAATCTGCCATATATCCTTCGAAGATAAAATCTAAGCAATTTAGTTTCATAAAAAGGTTGGAGAAGGGAAATGGGAGAGACAGGCAGTTCTCTGTTTGGGTAGTCAACCCGAGAGCACAGAGACCCTTAGAGTAAAATTCTCCCTTCCCCACAGACACAAATCCCTATTCCCTTTTATCACTAGCTAATTAGTCCTTCTGCCCCAACATGAGGCAACTGCCTCAACCCAATCCAGCATGGATTAAAGGATCCACCTCTGTTGTCAGCCCTCCGTTCAGAAGTCACCTCCCAGGTAACTACAGCAGAGGTCTCCTTCCTTCTGATCATCCAAATCCTCATCCTCAATATGGCCTGCTTGTTCACAGGACAATCTCATCCTTAAGGCTTGAATCAAAAGTGACAGAAAGTTTGAGCACCCCAAATAATATCACATTTTACAGGCATTTCCTTGCCCTTGCCTCATTTTGGTATTTTGGCACATCAATGGCATGAGTACCTTGGCAAACAATGAAACAAACTAGTGATTTTAGATGCATAGACTGGTTTTCAAATAGTTAACAGTGAACTAGCCTTGACAAGCTTTAGAAGGTCTGATCTGAATTGCATTTTCCTGGATGTAATTGCTTCTAACCAGAGGTAATATTAAACAACTGTTCTTCTGCTTGGCAAGTTCTCAGGATGCTTCCCAGGCTGTAATACTATAATCTCCTCCTATTCATGTCGCACACTAAGTTGTTTGGGAATGTGCTGTATGAGGCAGGTGAAGCTGGCATGCGAATGTGAAGACATTTAACTCTATTTGTATTTATACCTACCTACACACACATATTTCATCAGCCCCAGAAGAACACTGAAGAACTCTGGCCCCATTTACATCGTGTGTAGGAGTGTGGCCGAGGACGTAGACTATGGTATGATATGCCCTCTAAGCTGCTCTCTATGCATTCACAGTGTCAAAAAAGGACACTCTACTCACCCCTCCACTACTTCATTGCCTGTGACCTCTCCAGAGGTGACTGTTCCATGTTAACTAATGCAGTATGATAATTGGGTGAGGGCTGAGACAAACATGACCCATCACTGTCCTGATCATATCACATCACATGGTGCTTTACCAGGTCCACCCAAGGCTCTCAGGCATTCTTTTCTCCCCTGCTTCAGAGTTTATTTAGGGCCTGCGCCTGAGACAGGCTTAAATGCCAGATGTTTAGATGCTAGATAAGCATGAGCCAAAGCACAAGCATGACGATACTTCTAGGACAAAGTGTAAACTTAACTAGGTCTCTGTGGGGACTTGCCTTACCATCTTTTTTCACTTGAAGGGCTGAATAAGAGGGGTAGAAGCCAAACAAGAACCTCCTTGACCCACTCAGAAATAAAACGGCATAAGCAACTGTGGACTGTTGTAAATGGTGTTTGTGCATTTAGACAAAATGGAGCAGACTATAGAAAGTTGGAGAGGAATATCACAACACTGGAAGTTACGATGTGAAGCCGACCCTTTTAAGAGGAACTACCCAAATAGCAAGTATTTACATGGTGAGGCCACAGCTACTTCTTTTGAAGTCAGCCACATTAAGTATACTAGGAAATTTTTCCACATAGGGAAAAACCACCGTGAAGAATCATTTGAGCCTTACCATCAATGAAGATAAATACTCATGAGTAATACTGGTGGTTTATCTCAATGTAAGTCATAACTCCTGTTCTGGGTTTCCCCTCACCGGATCTTTCCTCTCTACCATAAACTTTCCATGAATCATAAAAACCTGAATTTAAGTAATCGCTCAAATATCTGAAAATCATGGAGAGCCAGTAACGGTTTTTCCTCTGATTTTTTTTTAGTTGAGACTTTTTTTACTAAGTTTCTTAGCCACTTTTTTTCCTTAGTTTAACTTGCACTCATACAATACTGTTCATGCACTTCTTTTCAGTGTTGGTATAGAAGGAGAAGCAGAAATCATGCATTTACCAGCAACACCTTCTGGTTCTGGTACAAATGCACTTCCTAAGTAGTCTTTTCTGTCAGGAGTCAAACAGAAGAGTACAGAGCATGTCCTTGTTCTAAGGTTGGGGCAGGGGAATTATATGAAGAAGGATCTATGTAAAGAACTTAGGTTGGAGGTAACTTGTCCTTCAGGGTAACACCATTTGCTTCAAAGTTATACTGGCTCAGATCGTCTTCCAGGAATTGAAAGAAGAGCTAACAAAGCAGCAAGCTTTGCCTTCACTTGCTACAGGCGGAGGTGGAACTAGATGATCTTTTAAGGTCCCATCCAACCCTAACCAGTCTGTGACTGTATGAAGTACTTGAGAGGGGCAAAAAAAGAGGAAAAAATCAGGAAGCCACATAAGAATCTGCCTATCTTAGGTCACAATGATTAATGAAATGGAAACATTAATGCAGCTTAGAAGTGGCCATATGACATGGAAGTTTAGAAAATAAATATCAAATTGTTTCCAAGAAATTGTAGTCATTAATAATCTTAGACTTTACTTGAAACACAAGAGAAGTAAGGAAAGTATCTTGACACTGATGGTATTGATTAGACTACACCACTGAAAGTTTCACACACCAACCACAATCCATCTAGGAAAATCACTAAGAATTGAATTCCAGTAAGGATGAAATAATTTTTAAATGGATATGTAATTTTTGCAAGGGTTCTTGCCAACACCAGTATAGATCAAATGAAATCATGAGTTTGTCAGTCCCTCATGCCATATAAGATTTCTTCAACATCTGTACAAACTTTTTTGTTTGACATTCTTTGTATCTCAAGATTCCTCAACACTCCTAATAGTACTAATTCTTATTACTAGTAATAGTCTGATTTCTGCTGTACAGTCCACTTTATTGTAGAATGGTGTACCAAAAGTAGATAAAAAAATTGCTATTGAGTAAATATTTAGTTATCCAAAAGTATTCAAGAACTTTTGATGAATAGAAGGGTAAATTAAGATTGCAACAGTAATTATTCCACTAAATGACATTTGAATATAGTGCACAATCTGCTTCTATAAGGAAAGTCATAATTGTCTCAAGCAGAAGTAATTTGAAATATGATAAACAGAGCTCAATTCCCCATTGACCTGTATGTGAGATAAAATATTGTTATTCTCATTTGGTGTACTTTAGTAGAAGCAAAGGTAAACGGCTACATGCAACTCAGGAGAAAGATGAAATGGGGACCAAGAAAAAGAGCAAGAACCACGGCTGAATGTCAGAAGAATTAAATAGGAGTCAGGTGTGGAAATAAGCTGCTTGTACTGCTGTAAGCCTTACCTTTAAATACTTCCAAAGCTTCAGGAAAAAGGGAAACCCAGGGGAGTGAGTCTTGAGGCCCTGCATAAAAGCCTCTCCCCTCTCCATTGCCTGGAGGTCAGTCTCCTAACCTAGTAAAGCACTATGATTAAAAAGAGGAGATATAAAAGCTATGACCTTTTTTCCCTGTCATCTTTTTTCCCTGTCCCTTTAGTCTGTTTCTTAGCTACAAGCATGAGTAGACTAAAACACAGATTTGATTGATTACTTCACCAGTCTTTCCCATGCAACCATCTCATTATTGTGCCTTAAGCTTGTCAAGGAAAAGCCTAATACATTGCAACTGGCACATTCTTTGTCGTCAGTGAAAAAAAGTTTATCTACCCAGGTCTTGAACTTCATAATTGTGGTATTGTTGCAGCTAGACACAGGTCCAAGGGACAGCCAAAATACCACGTCAGCAGAAAACTTTGCATTGCCATATTGATTTTTAGGCGTCCTTGTGTAAGACATACAGTTCCAGGCTTTATCAAACAATATGCTATATGGTTATTTTAATTGTTAGCATTTTATTTTTCAAAGATATTTCTAAACAGCCAGCTGCAGAAAGCAGAGAGGCTCTTTGGGTATGTGCGCTAGGGCTGGAGAGAGGACTGGGGAGGAGGGCTAAGAAAAAGATAGGCAAAGTTGGATCAAGTCAGGATGCTTAAGGGGGGCCTCAGTCTCTGTGTGTGTTTCACCAAGCATAATTGCTTTATTCTGGAGTAACTTTTGTAAATGAGTGTAAGATTGCCTGGAAGACAGTAGGTCAGAGAAAGCAATTTTACGGTTCTTGTTTTCATTGGCAGTTGTAGAAGGTGAAAGCACTTTATGACTTCATTCTGAATTTGCTATCATAACAAGTTATTTTTGTATGGCTACCTTGGAAGCGTACCTTAGAAGAAAGCATTTTACTCAGATTTTGGAGATTTCATATAACCACATAACTTGCTACTTAAAGGAAAGCACATGAGAACTTAGATGAAGCAGTCTTCCTATGCTCATTGTGAATGAGGTTCCAAGAGATATTGTAAACCTGATCACTATTCTTTTGATTAATCACACTGCAGTAGTTGTTCTACATTTGTAGGAATATTTTTTTGAGTAAGAACTTCAGGACTACCAGCCAAGCAGCTAATACTCTCCTGGAGGGAAGGAAAGCCCTGACCAGACCAAGAGAGACAAAGCAATTCTCAAGATAACTAAGCTACCCCTATTTTGAGCCTGCATCACACAAGCAATCTCCTCTCCCAATATATTCTACCAGAGTCATAGAGCAGCTGCATATTTCCAGGTAGAGGCTTATAAACATTTCTGTCAGAAGCTATTCCTCATTTTTCCTTACCCTTTTCAAGTCCTGTCAGGAGCCATGCAAGTAAACAATCATTCAGACTAGAGGAAAAATGGTGCCTCATGAAGATATCCAGGCCACATTAGAAAACATGCTTTCACAGGGTTTTTAGCAGCAGCAATGTTACATCATTACATGTAATTTTGATTTCGTGATAGATATTTGATATATAAGCCTTTATGTCACTGAAAAAGGTAATAAAATATCCTGTTTCTTTGAAGGTACTTGCATGCATCACACATCGTACAGTATCCGTTTTCTTTCTGTGAATCTCTATTTAGTGCCTGTTTTGGTTTACACCAATTGTCTTTCCATTGCACAAGCACTTAGTTTGTGAAAGGAGATCATTGCAACCAGAAAAAAACCACCAGTGCTGCACTTTGCACTGAGGAGAAAACACAAAGTAATCCAGCAGACCAGCTTTAATTGTGCCCAAACAAATACATAGTTATTCATCAGCTTAAGCCATCTTTGGTCAAGCAGAATGACAAAAGGGCTCTGTATTAATAGGGTTATTGAAAACACATATGCCAGAAGCTGAAACAATCTTGCCTAGCAGCAAGATAATCACCCTGAGTAACTTCCCACTGTAGACTTTGTGTTTGTACTATTCTACACCTGCAGGTTCAGACAGAAAAGCTCAACTAAACCCTTTTTGCAAGCTCCCAAACATTTGTTTAAGGTAAATTGTGGGGAGAGTTATACCAATTCCAATACAACTCTCACCATAAACAGCTTCTCTGATCTGAAGCAATCAGGTCATAATCCTAAGGGAAAAAAAAAATCTCAACAGGATGAACATCATAAGAAAAAAACCAGTAGAGTCAGCAATCCTTACACATTCAAGTATACTTGGTACCTGGAATTCCCAGGTTTCAGCTGGTGGTCTAAGAAATTTCCATCTACTTTTCTAAAAACAAGGTTAAAATACACATAAACACAAACCTTTTCACCTGTAAAGCAGAGGTGAGATTGAAGATTTCATTAGACATCTCCTAACCATCAGCCTAGCATCCATGCCACTGTAGTCATCCCCCTCTCAAAGTACTGCTGGAAAAATGAGAAAGACTTTATAAGTTTATCATACTTCATGGAACTGGAAACATTCTGAAATCTCAAGCTTCCTGAAGACAGGAATCTTGTTTCTTGACCAGTTCTACTAATGGGTTTAAGTTATTGCCTTTAAGACTTCTGAAGCCATCTTTACATACAGCCCTTTCAAAACAAAAGTCTACTTCTAAATTGCCTTTGCATATTATTGTAGAAAGTCAGCACGTGGCCACATGTTTTGAATACCAGGCAGATACTTTTATTTTAATTAAAAATTGAACTGGAGATGGATATTTTTAGTTTGAAATGCATATTTCGTCTTTTCCTGGCATGCCTGAAATGCACTGGATTAATTTAAATCACAATTCTAACTGTGCATGGTTCAAAGCTAGAGAAATCAAAATGAAGCCTTACATTTCCACTAGGCTATTTTTTATATATGTATTTGACAAAAGCATGTCTTAATCAAGGGAAGATGCTCTGTGCTGAGATGTATAGAAGTATCTACAAGTTGCAGGCACATTAGAACTTCAGACTATCAGAGCTAAAACTTGTAACTTGCGGCACGAAAGCAGCAGCTCTGCCAAATAGATACAAGGGTACTTATAATTCAGGCACATTTCCTTGTATTCAGATAAGGATAATTTAGGTGACTAACCCATATTATTACAAGAGAGGTACAAAACATATTCCACAGTTATTCAGGCATGAGAAATAATCCCTAAACTAAACCATAAGTGCTACCAATGCACAGTGCTGCAATACTCTGGGCAGAGTAAGGGTACACCTGTACTGCTGATCACCCTAGCAACTAAAAGACCATATCATGCACCTTACAGTGGGAGGATCATGTTCCTGAACAGGCCACTACACGTCCAACACATCCTTGTCTCTAAATTGGAGAGACATCAATTTGATGGATGGACCACTCAGTGGATAAAGAACTGGCTGGATGGCCGCACGCAAAGAGTTGTGGTCAACGGCTCAATGTCCAGTTGGAGACCAGTAACGAGTGGTGTCCCTCAGGGACTGGTGTTGGGACCTGTGTTGTTCAACATCTTTGTCGCTGACATGGACAATGGGATTGATGCGCCCTCAGCAAGTTTGCCGATGACACCAAGCTGTGTGGCTGGGTTGATACGCTGGAGGGAAGGGATGGGATCCAGAGGGACCTGGACACGCTTGTGAGGTGGGCTGATGCCAATCTCATGAAGTTTAACCAAGACAAGTGCAAGGTCCTACACCTGGGTCAGCACAACCCCAGGCACAGCTACAGGCTGGGCAGAGAAGAGATTGAGAGCAGCCCTGTGGAGAAGGACTTGGGGGTGGTGGTGCATGAGAAGCTTGACATGAACCAGCTTCAGTGTGCGCTTGCACAATACTCACCTGGAGTATTGTGTACAGTTCTGGTGTCCTCTACATAAAAAGGACATGGAGCTGTTGGAGCAAGTCCAGAGGAGGCCACAAGGATGATAAGGGGGCTGGAGCACCTCCCGTATGAAGACAGTCTGAGAAAGTTGGGGCTGTTCAGCCTAGAGAAGAGAAGACTGCATGGAGACCTCATAGCAGCCTTCCAATATCTGAAGTGGCCTTCGTTAGGGACTGTAGTGGTAGGACAAGGGGTAATGGGTTTAAACTTAAACAAGGGAAATTTAGATTAGATATAAGGAAGAAGTTCTTTACAGTGAGGGTGGTGAGGCACTGGGATGGGTTGCCCAAGGAAGCTGTGAATGCTCCAACCCTGGAGGTGTTCAAGGCCAGGCTGGACAGAGCCTTGGGTGACATAGTTTAGTGTGTGGTGTCCCTGCTTATGGCAGAGGGGTTTTAACTAGATGATCTTAAGGTCCTTTCCAACCCAAACTATTCTATAATTCTATGATTCTAACCGGTCACAATCACATCAAAGTTTTCTTAAATTAGAGAAGAGCAAAAATGTTTGAACAGCTCTGAAAAATATTCAGATTGTTCAAAACTAATAAAGCCAAAACGAATGTTTTTAAGTGGAACAACTTTTAACTTCAAGTGAGGAGTACCAAAATTTTGCTCAAAGGATAGGTAGGCTTGTATGTGGGGGGCTTTTTTGTTTCGTTGGTTGGATTTTTAACGTATCAAAGTCAGCAGACATGGGGGACAGGGGACCAAACAATGATTTGTGTAGCCCATTAGTCTTTTCCATGCACAAGATAATCATGTTAATATGCTTCATTCAGGTTCTGATTTCAGTTGAGTTCCTGATTAACTCATTTTACAAGCACGTGGCATGCTTGTATAAAAAATAAGAAGTGCGGTAAGCAGTGAGAACACTAGAAATAACCTTGCAAGTAGTGAATTAAACTGAAGTTCATGCATTTCTCATTCCACTATGTGGCCACAGTGGTAGTGTAGCCACAAGAGTCTGAAGAAGAACATACAGCAAGATTTGCATGCACAGATAATCTCTTTGATTAGACCAAACTATAGCATTGCAAAAGTACTATGGAAGGCTGACAAGCTTTCTTGTTCTGAGATTTCTGCAATTATTTCAGTTGATTTAAGGTGAGATACCCCACTTCCCTTCACACCTTAACACGTATGTGGCACTTCATACACTGTATTATGATCTCCTCACTATCCCAATCAGTAGCAACTCATCTCTGGAAGCAGACAGTATTACCACATTAGCTAAGGAAAGAAGCAGTAGGAATATATTAAGTTTTGTTGTCTCTCTTTCTGGATGGGCATGTTCATAACAACTTTATTTTTCTACATCTTTTAAGGTGTCTTCAAGAGAAAGTCAAGTTGGAAAAGCTGCCATCAGTAGGATGAATCACAGATGAAGCAGAGCAGATGTTAAGTAAGACAAGCAAGTTTCTGGTTTAGCTGTATAATAGTCTGTAGCCTTCTGACTTCAGGAACATTACATGAACAAGCCAGGTCCCTGTGGAATTGTCCTTTGATCATGCAATACATCAAAAGACACAACATCAATGTAATTGTTCTAATAATTAAAATTCATGAAAAATACAGCCAATTACAAGTGCTTTGAGCTGCACCAGACTCCAGATACACACAAAATTCTTCATTAGTACAGGCATATATTTAAAGGCATTTGTGCACAGCATTAATAATAGGGTCTGCTCAAGAAGCAAGTAGATACAGACAGAAAAATGCAGCAGTGAAAAGATTTCACATACTAAGCAGGAATTTAAACTTTATATATGATTAATCTGGACAGGCTGGATCAATGGCCAACTGTATGAGGTTCAACCAGCCTAAGTGCTGGGTCCTGCACTTGGCTCACAACAACCCCATGCAACAAAACAGGCTTGGGGAAGAGTGTCTGGAATGCTGCCCAGTGGAAAAGGCCCTGGAGGTGCTGGTTGAGGGCTGACTGAATGTGAGCCAGCTTGTGCCCAGGTGGCCAAAATGACAATAGCGTCCTGGCTTGTATCAGCAATAGTGTGGCCAGCAGGGCTATGGAAGTGACCGTCCCCCTGTACTGGACACTGGTGAGGCCGCACTTTGAACACTGTGTTCAGTTCTGGGGCCCTCACTGCAAGAGGGACATTGAGGTGCTGGAGCAGGCCCAGAGAAGGGCGACAAAGCTGGTGAAGGGCCTGGAGCACAAATGTGATGAGGCAGGGCTGAGGGACCTGGGGGGTTTAGTCTGGAAAAAAAAAAAGAGGCTGAGGGTTGACCTTCTCACTCTCTACAACTACCTGAAAGGAGGCTGTAGTGTGGTGGGTGTCTTCTCCCAAATAACAGGGAATAGAACAAACCTCAAGTTGCACCAGGGAAGATTTAGATTAGATATTAGGAAAAATTGCTTCACTGAAAGGGACACCAAGCATTGGAACAGGCTGCCCAAGGAAGTGGCTGAGTCACAACCCCTGGAGGTATTTAAAAGTTGTGTAGATGTCCCATTTAGGGACCTGATTTAGTGGTGGACTTATTAGCGCCAGGTTGAAGGTTGGACCCGAATGTAAAGGTCTTTTCCAACTTAAATGATTCTATGAGTTCAAAGAGAAGATACCAGATAGAGAGATCATTCTGAACTATCTGGTAATAAGAACTCATACTCTACATGCAAAACAAACAAGTTAATGAACTATGAGGAATAAGACCAAGTTACTCTAAACTAAGATCATTTTCATAAGGCAATAAGCTTGTTTCTAAGGCCTTGTCTTCAGGAATACTTAAGTTTTAGTTTTAATTCAAACTAGTAAATGTAAATAAAATGCCAGTACACAGTAACATGATTTCTCCTCTTAATCTTCTTTCTTTTCATTTGGATTTTACTCTATAGTAGTAAAAGCACAAGTAACCTTATTTTAGCAACCACAAGCAGCCATTTCTGCTAGTCTGGAGGATGAAGTAGGCAAGCACATTCATTATCACTAGAATTATTTTGCTCAAGGTACTCAACCAAAAACTTGAGGGGGCTTTTTTTTGTGATAGGGTACAATAATGTCCTTTGTAGATCAAATTCTCCAAGACTGAAAATGCATTGAACTGATGTTAAGGAAATCCTTAATCAGTGCAAAGAGCACTGATTTAAGAGTTACAATAATTTTATCATACAGTTGCTTTTCACATACCAAAACTTTGTTGCACATTATTTGGCTACTCCCTTTCATTTGTCAAATTACAGTGTGTTTCACACAGATCTTGCAATTTATCCAAACCTGTCACTGTGAGCAATACATCAAACGACACATTAGCCTGTATAACAGTGGTAGCATAGGAATCAGAAATTCTGCTGGTTTACCTCCTTCCTCTAGCCAGTGACTATAATATGTCACCAAGAAAGGAAATGCTGCTCAAAAATAAACAGAAGAAATATACAGCTAAGCTAGTCAGTAAAACACCATGTTCTAGGTCTGCATTAGAAGTGAAATGCAACAACACTGTGTTCTCATCGCTCTACATTCTGTCTCAGAATACAAGAACCATGTCTGTGAGACCAAACATGATCAGAGGTAACTCAAAGTCTCCAGCAACTCCTCTAGAGACAGGCAAGACAAGAAGCCTCCAGCTCAGAAGATTCGTATCTTCAGTAGTACTACACTGCCCTGCAAATCCAATTAAGAGAAAAACCCCATAACAGTTTCAAGGGGGAAAGGAGGGAAGGGGCAGGGGGGAAAGAGAGAGAGAAAAAGAGGGCCTTCCCTGCAACGGTTTCTCACTTTTCAGCTGACGGGTTTCAGGGGAATGCTGGTGTTCTACTGGGAAATAAAAATTATTTCCCTAAGTGAAAGTGTTAGGAGGTGGTGTTTTCATGTCACACAGTCTTGGTCAATCTGTCAGGATAGCTGGTTTCCTGAAAATCAGCTCAGTACGGGTCTTTTCTTCAATCACATGGCTCTCAAATTGCTAACAGATATCTAATTTGAGTCTCTCCTTTCTTTACTTACTTTGCTTTTTAACCCTGTACACCCATGTGGTAGATTCACACTGTTTTCCAGCTAATACAGACCCCTGTCACTGACAGATCTCCAGGCACCCTGCAGCTTGTGTTAATGAGAAGCATGAGTTTCAAATCAAGGCATCAAAAGAACAATTTTCTCAGAACATTATCCTGCAAGGGGTCTCTAAAGCAGCTTTCCCTCTGGGTTTCAATAACCCCAACTAAAGCAAAATTCCTACAGTTCAGCTTGTGATAGGAGAAACACCACTACTTTGGACAAGTCTTTTAGATAAAACATGTAACTGAAACTCACATGACTCTAGATCAGGACTTTCCATTGTCCAAGAGCTCTGTTCCGTCACATCCAATTTCCACAATCCTACCTAGCAAGATTTAGAGGGCATTCATGGCTTGACTGTGGCTTAACCCTCTAGTCTGACTCAGAAGCCAAGAATTTCTCTTCTTCATTTCCATTTCCTGCTTGATTTTGGCAGGCCAGCATGGAGTCCCTACAGAACAAGATCCACATATATCATATGCTTCTATCCTGACCACCTAAATTTTTCCTTTTCCTTCAGGGGTTCTCCTGCCCTGCCTTCAGAGTAAATTCTCTTGAATAACTGTATGGTTCAGGTAGGGAGGGTCGTCTGCTTTTTAAAACATAAAAAGCAATTCTAGGCAAAGAGTAATTTTATACAGCCACAACCATGAGTCAGCTGAGGAGAGTTACAGAAAACTCTGCTGTTCACAAGTAGTGTGGGCTGGTTCTTAGTGGCATAACCACTCAGCAGGTCACTGCATGGAGAGAAAAAAGTATCCGTAGTTACTGAAATAGCTCACGGGGTGGGGGGGGAAATAAATAAATAAGATCTGAACCATCATGTACTTCCTGAGCCTTCAGACATGCCAAACAGAAGCTTTACTGTGTTCTAGTTTTATGCTTTTGCTGATCTTTCACCAGCATGAAACATGTCACACCAGCGGAACAAAGATCAAGGAGGCTCTGTTAGAAAATTACTGGTTTGCACCTTGCCTGTTTGCTAGTTACAAGCTGTCCCATTTAAGCACTGCAAAGGCTCCAGGCTTCTTCATTATCTGGATACGGAAAAGAAGCCCTTAAAAGAAGGGGGAGTTGCAACACTGTCTACCAGAAGTTACTGAGTGCCAGAAATGATGCACAACTACCATCTTTCTATTCCCAGCCATGCCCAAAGAAGAGGCTGAAATGTCTGGTGTACTCCTTTTCATTCATCCCAGTTTTCTGTATAAACAGACAAGCATGTTCTCAGTCAATGTAAAATTGCAGGATCCCAAGTGTCTGGGATTTTTTTCATGTTAGCCCATTCCTAGCCTTATGAATGGTTCACCAAAGCTCTCAGTTTAAGGCCAGAAGTACAAAAAGCTCTGTTGCTAGTAACACTTATTCTGCTGGGAGTATTTTAATGCTGGAAACCTTGAGAACTCAAAGTGCTTTAATAACTGATAAATACTGGAGGTTTTCTAGGTGTGTAGGAAGTTTCCAAAAAATCCCTGATCCTGGTTCTTGCAGGAGTTACTGAGACCAAGCGTATAATACAGAGTGTAAGGTATCTGGGAACCACAGTACAAGCATCTTCCAGTTCATGAAATTACTGTGAACAAGCAGAAATGACTTATTTACAATTTTATCACTACTTCATTTGACTTTTTCATACTACTGACAGCAAAGCATGCCAATGGACTCTTACTTCAGTTAGCACGGAATGAGGCCACAAGCATAACAAACATGGCTCAAACCAGTGCTTCCTGTGTCTACTGAGCACATCATCAGTGACAAGGACATACCCAGATACATATAAATACTTGCAAATGCTCTTATAAAACCATCAGCAATCTTTAATGAACATTTGTTCCATCACACACCCATTTCAGGGGACAAAGTTGTTTTTCTGTGAGCTCACCTTTGACTATGATCACACAACTAGAAGTGCTTCCAATTCTGAGTCAACATGTGCAGGTTGTTATCTTTCACTTGGAAAGATGCGCTAAGCACATTCGCTATCCAAAGCCTGCCCCTCTGAAACTTCCCACTGCTAAAGCCAAGGATGCAGCAAGTGTTGCATGATTCTGACAGAAACACCGCTTTGAGGTCTGTAGTTGACACCTGTGGTTTTGCCCATCTTTCCTTCTCAAAGGAATGTTGCATGTTTCACTCCCCAGTTACATTCAGCAAGACACTCAAAATGGTTTTCATGGCTTTTGAAAGCACTTCAAACTGATGTTATGGCCCTGGGTTTATGGGTTACCATCAAAGAACGTGCTCCCGCTTTGAGTTAAATTCTTTCTTCTTTGCCTTTTTAAACATAGTAGCAGTGCAAGACAAAATGTATTCATCAAACTGCCTTACACAGAATTGCATAGAAAGGGCACCAGTGTTTTCACAGAAGACCTTGGTTTTGTCACATCAAAGGCTTCCAGGCAGCAGACAGAAAATATTCAGTCCATTTAATGCTGGAACAAATTCAGAGAGAGATTTGCAACCTCATTTCATAAATTGCTGTAAACTAAATGGATACACCGGAGTTTATTGAATAACAAAATGTTCCTATGAGCGGGTCATTACTCAAATTCTAGAAACATTAGATCACTACTGGTAATACTAACAAGTCTCCAAATGTCACCCAATGGGCACATTTTTTACACAGGTTAACAAAGGCCAAACTCATCCTTCAACTATGTCTCTGTATCTTCCTTATTTTCCTGCCCTTCCAATGATTAAATCTACCCAGATCACCACATAACTCTCAAAACCGGGCATTCCCATCCAGTCTTGCAACATTCCCAAACATCTGCATCTTCTGAAGGCTCTTTTTCTGACTAAAAGGATTATAGCTTACTTTGAAATCTTGCTCACCAGTGCTCTTCTTGAGAGGACACGATTTTCTCTGGTTTATGGGGGGTGAGCAGGATCACATGCAGAAGAACCAAGTTGCTCAAGTTTTTTGCTGCAGATCCACAGCAATGTTTGGGAATAAAACATCTGACTTGCCAATCTCCCACCCATTTAATGATGAGAAAATTAAGCATGAAATAATAGCAATCTGAAGACTTAAGCATTATTTATTTCATCTGCTGATTTAGGGCATGACCCTTCTCCAACAGAAATTAATGGTAAACTCCCATTGGGTTCAGCAAGAGCAAGATTAAATCCCTGGTTTCTTTCCTCCCACCAGCTTCCCTAGAGAAGCTGACAAATCATGAAAGCTTAATGACCATCTTTCATTTAGAAATCATGGTGAAGAAAATGCACACAACAGCATTGCGTATTTTTTTCCCCATTCTTTGCCAGGGCTTCTGATTTTCACTTGGAAAACTCAACAGGAAAAACACACACAGAAAAAAACCCAAGATACAATAGAACTCTGACCAACACATAAAGCCTGTCTTGGACTTAATTTTACAAAGCAGGCACTTCTGCATTTAGGGTATTTTTAAAAACACATTAACTATAATGAGAACTGCTTTTCTTTCCCCTCTCCATCCCCTTTTCAGACTAACCTGGGCACATACTGCGGGGACTGCCAATGTAGAACATCCCACTGACCTTGGCAATTGGCAGCAGTGATCAATCACTTCACAAAATCTAATGTGTCAGCTAGAAACCAGTTGTGTTTCTTAAACTGTTTAGCAGATTGGCTTGCTTAAGTCATGAATCCACTCACAACACTAGAAAAACAAGCTCATTTGGATGAAATCTTACTTTATGGCTGATTTTCCTTTTTTAATAGTTACTAACAGAGTAGAAAATCTTCACTCTTGTGAAGCTGCTTGCAGACTTTTTAGTGTATGTGCACTGATTAAGAGAGGGCAACTTACTGGTGAAGTCTATCACAGGTATCCCTAGTCACTATACCCACGTTAGTAACATGCATAGAGCATATAGTTCCCAACTTGTTTCAGACAATTAATCTGACCTAAATATGAAGCTAAGAACTAGTGATGGGTGACACTCATTTAATTGTTGACGGTAAAAGGAACAATCAGATTTCTTGAAATCACCCTTGTAATCAGCTCATACTCCACTGTCTTTCACAGATGATAAATTCAGGCATCGAACTGAGACACCAAGGTGCCAGCTCTGCCCTGCATTATCAGTTCTCTTGGTACAGTTATACTGTATGCAGTGGGAAACCATAGCTATCAAACAAAACGGAAGTAGGCTGAACTGATATTACCAAACACACCACTAAACAAATCAGACACTTTTAAACCCTAGGCTGAACTTAAGCAGAATGAGATCAGCATAAAAGTAATTCTTTCATAATTATTTCCTTTTAAAAAATAATGTGTAAGTGGATTTCTTTGGACAATTTGCTCATTATTGAGATTGCAAATTCTACTTTCTGCCCCCAGGTAGTCCTATGAGCATAATTTAAGTGATTTGCTAGCTTTTTACATACTTAATCTGTTGCACAAAATTAAGAGCTTTCTCACTTCACCTTTTGGATAAATCAAAATGAAATAATTTTAAAAAATGCAGACTAAACATAAAAGAGTAAAAAAATAAGGAGGAGGAATAAGAAACACTAATAAGGTACACAGAAGAGATTAAGAAGCCAAGTGAGAACAAGTGAGGATAACAAAGATGTGAGTCACTGGAGTCATGAGCCTTGAATAAATAGGGGCCTGTGCAGGTAGTCTGCAATGAAATCTGATCACAAAAGGACTTTTACTACCTTGAATACATTACACTACCTTTTAGAAGTAGGATAATAAAGCAGAAGCTTGCCTCTTAAAACTTATTTGACTCCCACAGCAATCTATGGGAACTGACACATTCTCGGAGAACAGAACTATTACCAAGAACAACAATAAAACATGTTTCTAGTCACAGATTGAGGGAAGAAAATACGGCGTTTTGCACAGTTTTGCTGTAAAATGAGAGTAGTGTAAAAGGTACCTTCTTAGGGTAAAAGGACACATCTCCATTCTTACCCAGACCAATAAAAGCATGTAATGCAGGTAAGGTATCACACCTCAGCTGTTTGTCCATGTGAAAGTTACTCTGAGGCAGCATCAAAGACTGGGTTAATTTCTCCTCTTAGACTTCTAAACTTATGATCTGACTAATGTCTGGTGAGAGGTTGGTTTTTCTGATTGGACTTAGGCTGGGAAAGGATTACATGTCAAATTCATTTCCAACTTCTAGTTACTAGAGAAATTTTGAGTTCTCCTGGAATGAGCAGGAGGAAAGGAACTGGCACTAGCAAACCAACAGCAAGTATGGGCATGTACCTGTTTTCTCAGTGTATTCCTGATGGGGAAGGCAACAGGTTGGGAACTGTTGTGGTTTGATGATACTTCATTGACTAGTATCACTTGATGATACTAGTCTCATGTGCCAAAGACTCTTAAGTCTGCTTCATGCTTTTTATTGGTATTTACCATCAATTAGTACACTATTTTTTCAGGCACCAGACTGGGAAGGGGAGACACCAAATAAAACAGAACAAAAAACCCCAAAAAAAACAAAAGAAAAAAAACCCACACAAAATACAAAAGAAGCAACAACCAATCAAGCAAAAACCCACAAATAAAACCAAGTCAGGGCCTCAAATTCATCGTCTGAACAGACACTGACTTGAGCTCTAGTAGATAATAGATGACCTATCAGCTCTAACAGGAGAGTTCCTCAATGCTTGGCTTGTTTACTACAAGGAAAAGTTAATTCCTACACAGCTTAAAAAGCCTGCTTTTAGGCACCTAGAGTGAAGAGGTTTTGCCTGCATGGCAGAAACACAAGACTTTTTAAATGCATGTAAACAAGGCCGTTTCCAGATCTCAGGGCAGATATAGAATCACAGAATCATAGAACAGTCAGGGTTGGAAAGGACCTTAAGATCATCTAGTTCCAACCCCCCTGCCATGAGCAGGGACACCTCACACTAAACTATGTCGCCCAAGGCTCTGTCCAGCCTGGCCTTGAACACCGCCAGGGTTGGATCATTCACAACTGCCTTGGGCAACCCATTCCAGTGCCTCACCACCCTCACTGTAGAGAACTTCTTCCTTATATCTAACCTGAACTTCCCCTGTTTAAGTTTAAACCCATTACCCCTTGTCCTACCACTGTGTGACAGAGGGTATGGGGCTGTGGACTACAGTAAAGCTCCCATTTACATTTCAGTGCAATCTTTATTCATCTCACTGTGCTGCACTTATCTATATTTCTAGCACCCTTACATATATACCTATATTACGAATGTCCTAAAATTAGCAAACAGAAACATGCACGGTTCTCACACACAACATCCCACTGCAGCTGGTCTCAGACCCCTGGAGACAGGATTTTACATGAATCACTAGAAGAGACCAGTTAAAGAGCTGAATTGGGTACCTTGCACCTACAAAAAAAATCTGGAGTACCATAAACTCTAGCTCAACATAAGTAATAGCATTTTCTGTGTGTCTGTATCACCTGTACTACAAGCCCTGAAAAAATGTCCCTTCCCATCCCTCCACAAGCCTGAAAACAGTGCTGTCTGCATCATAAGTAGGAAGTGTACCTTCATTAAGCTTGTTACATCTAAATGATGTTTTCAGTTGATCAACAGTCACACTAGAGCCACTGCATTTATGTACATCCAGTTTAAGTATGTGTTTACAATTAAAGTCTTCAAAATGAAAAGAGGATACAGGACCGTGCCCTGTGGGGCATGGAAATTACACCAGTAGAGAAACACCAGGCTCAGGTCCAAGGAGCTATGATGTTCTAACATAATGAACAACGCATTTTTATTCCAAAACATCCATTCTATTTATTGCGATAGAAAAGAAAGGAAAATGGTACCAAGAAATTCAACATACCTGGCATCAATATCTGACTGTTTGTTTGAGAAATAGCACAACACAGGATTTCTCAAAACCATACCTCTGAGATGGCCAGAAAGAGACAGAAGATTGATGCTTGGAATTCCTTACCACAAAAACCATCCATTTCTGCAGAGGAAATAGTAGACCAACATGAGAAGACTGTGGCATAAAGACAGAATGACTAGTTTGACCACTTTCATGCTAAGGAAATTTCCTGGAACTTTGGTGGAAGAGTTTACTCTCAGACATCCATGTTTGGGAAGTGAGTTCCCAAATACGAAAGAGAATCCAAGGGGAAACAGGGGAACCTGTAAGTCAGGAAAGGCTTTCTCACAACTTCTGCAAGAGAAAAGTGAGATTTCACGGGTGCTATGACAGTGTGCTGGCCCAACCAACGCCAGTGAAGGAAACCCGAGCTGGGAATTCTTACTTCATTCATGGTCCCTGCCAGATTTCGGGGATAATGTGCACAACAAATAAAAACACTGAAAGCCATACAATTGTTCTTGAAATCCACCACCATCCAACACTATTTTATACTTAAAAGCTATATATATATATATCTCAAAAGGTAGAGAAAATAAGACAATGACAAAGTTACCTTTGGAAATATACCTCACCAACACCAGTTAGAAAAAAAGAAACAATTACTTCATCACAGCCCAGCAAACACAGGAAAGAAGCAGTTTAAGAGTCAAATGACAAAGTCTAAACGCATATGAAAGAGGTAACTTACAGAAGTATACAGCAGATGTGCTAAAATCAGAAATACATTTTGTGGGAGAAGCAGTAAGAGCTCCTAAAGCACACTGTATGAAGGGATACCCTACAGCAGATCTGCCTAAAGCAAAGTTGTCCTTGGAGAACATACCAAGCGATTGGTTTGGCAAGCACTGCAGCATCCTCTCATGCACCACTTGGAAACAGCAAGGTCTACAATTCTATGGAATATATCTTTTTTTTTCTTTCTCCTAGTGACTTTTCACACTTCATGTGACATTTCATAACCAACTTTGGGCATTCTTTCTACAACTCCAAGAAACGGATCATAACTCATTCAGCTTGGGTTTAGTTGCTTTATTTGGGTGTTGTATGCCAAGCCTGACAACTGTAAAAACAGAGAGGAAAACATCAGAATGCAAAACACGTTTCATCCTTCTAACACATTTCCTTCTTAGGACGACATGTCTCTGCTTTCAACATAGATGACATAGACGGAGACATAAGGTCCATTGCTAGCAGTTCTATGTATCTCATAACCCATAGAGTACACGAGTGTACTGTTCTATTTATGTTAACCCAGAAATCACTTGACTTTATTCAGGTCATTCTTTATGCTGCCTGTGGGTAGCTGAAATATACGATCCAGCAAAAGTTCTTTCAAGGTAGCAGTCACCCCTACAAAGTTGTGGGGATAGAGTGTCTTTTAAAAGAGTGTATTTTACTAGACTGACCTATTGTATTATGGAATCGTGGCTTTTAAAACCAAAACCAAACAAATAGGAAAACCTACACAAATAGGGCTGCCCTAGAAACAGACTTACCATCGCACAGAAGCACAGCCTTCCAAGCAGATAAACCCAAGGTTTCTAACTCGACTTCACTGAACCCACTCACAAACTCAAGCAAGGCTCATTTCAGAGAAATCAAAACAGGTAGACATGACTGGCAGTCCCTGATGACAAGTACAGTTCTGAAGTTAAAATAAAAGGAGTCTTTATAAGCCCATGCAAGTTAAGCACCTAAATCCAAGCTCAGCTCCACCATGTAAATGGAATTGGAAATGCCAGGAAAAAAAAACACACCTCTGTGCACTACTGTGGGACATTTGCCTATTTTACCAAACCAGAGGTTACTAATACTATGTAAAAACAAGAACACTACAGGTCAAGTCCAAGACAGACTGAAAATCTGAAAGAAAGTATTATTCATGTCGTCTTGTGATGTGTGCATTAAAAATACCATGCACCAACAGCAAGGATGATAAAACAAGTGCTCTTGGCTGAATAGGCTGAGTTTGAGACTAACCATTCCATACACTGTAAGAGTTAAATTTCCCAAGAGCATCAGGAAAACAGTTAAATTAAACTGATAATAAAAGCAAATAGGCTCATTCCAAACAGATGCAATTTCCCAATTTTGTCTTAGTAGGCCCTAGAAGAATAGAACAATATCCCAAATCCCCATCACAGCTTGAGATGAGAAAACTGTGGCAGCTAAGGCTCCTCTGCATTCCCTCCAGTGTCTTCACGGCTTCTAGATTAGGACACCATAGAACACGTACCTCAGAATCACCCTGAAGTTCCCGTCCAACCCACAGCCTGATACTTACAACCCTGGAAAATAAAGTGATCTTACCATTACAGTTCAAGAGAGTTTGAAGTGTGAGGGTTTCATTTGCAAAAGACCAGACAATCTTCCATCTTGGAAGCACTTCTGTTATTAAATCTACATTAAAGTCCCAGCCGCGAGCAGTTAACGTTCATAATTAAAAAAAATAAAAATAAAAAATATTGGGGTTTGTTTGGTCCTTTTTCATGGGCATCATAACATAGAGGTCTAAAAAAGAAAGTGTTAGAAGCCATTTAATACTCTCATCTTTTGACTCTTTCTTTTCTGTAAACTAAGGAGTTCACTGTTGTAACTGCTCACGGAAACCTGATAGGCAGAAAACACCCAACTCCATCTTTATTAAATTTAAAATCTGGCTAAGAACGCTGAAGGGTGGAACTAATGTCCTGCTGCACTGTACAGGAGGACGGAGAATGCCTGCGAGGCCCTGTTGAGCACTCCTCGGCACCATCACAGCAGCAGAAATGCAGCACCGCACGGCACGTACCAGGGTTTCCCCTATTTCGGTAGCTGGCACCAGAGCTTGGACCTGGCCTCACTAACGGCTGCTCCACTGAGCAGCTCCAGGCAAAACCCTGAAGGCAGGCTGAAGAGAGTTGAGTGTAAGTCACACACCAGATCTACAGGTTATATATTATTGCTACTCCCCCTCCTCACCCTGTGACAACAACGGCATCATTCTTCAAAAGCTTAAAAAATAGAAATCCCAGTAAGTCCAAGGCAAGAGATCCAGCTTTTCTTCACGATGATCTGAAGAACTCACAGCGGTCAAGGGTGTTCTCAGTCTGAAGGTGATGTCTAATCAAGCTGTTTGTAATGCCATAGAAAGCTGCTCCTTAAAGAAACCGATAGGCAAGGGGAAAGTGGCTGTCAGCCATCAGCACTTACCATTTCTGTTAGAATCATACAGCACACAGTTGTTTTGTGTTTTAGAGAATGAATGCATACCTTCATAAAATGAGCCTAGGAAATAAGTTCTAATGCTAAAATTGCTTATGGACTGCGTATAATGAAGATCAGATCTGTTTAAAATAGGAGGGTGGGGGAAAAAATCAAGGCTACAGTCTTGGGGTGGAAGGGTGTTTCCAGGAAAATCAGATCAGTTATTTTGTTTTCTTTGAAATCAAATTGGAATGGATGCCTTTTTTCCAGGGGATTTCACTCTTACTCCCAAACGAGAACATTTCCTCAGCTCAGCAGCACACAGAAAATATATCCACATATTAATGGTGCTGAAGTGACTGACTGTAGACTCTTTACTGGATTCCACATCAATATCACCTGAACTGTTAAATCTGAGCCCCAAACCAGCTTCATAGGCTCATTTGCACTGCACTGCTTCCAGTCCACGCACCCAAGGGCTGTGCAGCCTGCCCAGCCAGCCAGAGACTGAAACCCACAACCCTACTGAGAAGGAAGCTAAAGTTCATCTGGCTCCACAAATGCTCACATGCCATAATCATCAATAAAAGCCTGTCTTTGAGCAGGTATCTCTACCTGAGTTTTCACAGGCTTTTCCTAATTGCAGAAAATAATACAATAGTGGTTTTGGTCTTTGTTGGCATGAGCAGGAAGGGTATTAGGATCGCTGAAATACACCAGCTTCCTTCCTGCTTGCTTAAGTTAGGTCAAACAGTTTTACTCAGCAAATACTACACAGCTACATAATCATCCTTTCTTCATCAGATCACAAACTAGGTAGCTCCCTGCATGGCGCTCTGAACACGCTCCGTACAGGCAGAGCTTTATTTTCTGCCATATAAAGCAATTCACTGCACTGCCATCACACTTGGCTGGCTGTTCTGATGCCACTGAGCATGATGTAAGTTTTATTCAGAAAGCCAAAAGGGCCTCATCAAGAGTTATAGTTCTGAAATGCATGTATACAAAATGGCAGTCGTCTAGCTTATTTTGTTGCTGATTAATTTGCCTTACTCTATATAAAATATTACACTCATGACTTTGTCAGTTTCTTCTGTATACACATCTACTTCAAATGACCATTTATAGCTCCTTCTTGCTATGTGCTGAAATCACTCTTCCCTGCTGTTCTCCCATGTATCAATGAAACCATCTTTATCACCGTTTTCCTTCTGAAGCACTTCGGAAGGAACTCTCCCTCTTCCCCTCCCCTCCCACTTCCAACAGTAGAAGATTTCACCAGCACTTACAAGTGCTACCATCACTTAGTCACTACATCATGACCAAACTTAAAACGCGGAAAGAGTTAAAAGCCAAGAATGTTAATTATCTGTCCATCTATATTTGCCTGTAGAACACGTGGTAAGGAAAACAGGAACAGCAGCAACTCACAGTACAGGGGGAAAAAGATGAATGAATTTTAAATTGCAAACCAAAAAGGGAGATCCTACACCCGATCACAAAGACAGGCCACATGCAGCAGATACAGTCAGTAGAAACTTCTACAGTTGAGGGGAACTGCACCTGCACTCACAAGATCAGAACTTGGCTCAAGCAGCATTTTCACCACCATAAAAGTCCAATGTCAATTTAGCCTGATTTTTTTCAAGGTTGAAATTGGTTCTCATTAGAAATCTGGGAATCACATTCTGGAGAGAGAGAGGTGTGTTTTACAAGACCATCTGACAAACTCAGAGAACCTGAAAAGTTTTCAGGTACAGATGAAAAGACTGACCCTCTCACACTTAAACTGCTTTTTCCAGCTTTAGCACCTAAACTATTTCCTCCTCCTCCTTCCTGACATACACATCTAGGTATATTTTACATGTACTTAAGGTACTATGTAGATTGAATAGACTTACTCCAACTCTAGACTCACACAATGGAAGAGGATTGGGCCAAGTGTGTAACTGAGCCACAAATTTCACCATTTCTGAAGTTGGCCTTGTCCTAGCTTAAGCATAAAAAACTAATACATAATAATTGCTTAATAAGTAACCAGGTTTGTATCAATCTTTTCATGTAGCAGTATCCGTAGGATATAAAAGCATAAGAACCACAAAAGCTTACACATAACAAGGCTTTCTTTACAGCATTTGATACTGGCAACCTTCGGAAGTGGCTAAAAAAAGGAGAACCCACAGTTTAGACTTCAGTGTATAAAGTACTCGCCTTATGTTTTGTCCTTTCATCAATCCCTTTAACAAAACTCAAACTTGAACCTTGCTGCAAATACTTAGACACGTGCTCCAAGTAACATATTTCATAGAAATCAGTATAACCACAGGCAAAAAGGAAAGTATGTTCCAGAATGAGGCCTAAAAGAGTCAAGGCAAGAAACTGAAAATTTGGATCCTGTAGAAATGTCAAGTGAACAAACAAAACCAAACCCAAACATCCCACATCACTAGCTCATGTAGAGACCGCATTGCGAGGAAAACTGGGACAGTATGTGCCAGAATTTATTTCACAGAATTTATTTACTCTGTGTGCAGTGTATAAACAATTTAACTGCTACAACTCTGCTTTTGTTTCAAGTTATAGCTATTGCAGTTCAGATTCTTATCCTTGGTTCTTCTCTAAGCCATCACATGTTCTTTATCAGAGATAATTTTGTTAGCTAAGAAGTTGAATTGCAGTTTGAAAGTTTGATAGCAAAAGCAGCATTTCCTGTAACTCAAGACACGCCTTAACCATTAACACACAAGTAAAAATGCCTAAATCATTTGGACATTGTGTCATGAAAGGGAAAGATTTGCTCTTGGCTCCTCAACCGAGCCCTAATAACTTTCTTGGCAAATAAGCACTTATCAATTTGTCAAAATCAGTTGTTCCCAAAACACAGTGGCACGAAATATTTTATCTTGCTGCCAGTAGGCACCGATATTTTGAATCTTAAACCAAATGCTACAGCAA
>NW_009924114.1:0-2077 GCF_000696875.1 Nestor notabilis | reverse complement strand
TTTCCCCAAAAAAAGTCCTCTCTAAATCCCTGCCATTAGATTATACGCTGTTCACTACCTAACAGCCAAAGCCTCCATCCAGCCCCTCTCTGCCTTATTTTCTCCTAGTGCTTACAACACAGAGAATTTGTTTGCAGTTCATGCTTCCCAGAAACAGACATCAAAGGCAGTATCAACAACTCCCAGAAACAAACAGTCAAGTCAACGGAGCACTACAATCCCTTGCAGGACGTGAATTACTCGTACGTGAACTGGAGTTAGGCACTCAGCAAACCAGGCATCTTCTCAAGGACCAAGATTCTGAGTAACAGTCAAGCAGCACGACTGGTGCCATCCTTGACCAGCCATAGGTGCCATTTCAAAGGGAATTTTAGGAACAGCTACAGGCAAAGTTGGTAACTCATCATAAATATTACTGTATTATGAGCTAGCAGCCTATAAATCCCTTCTCAGTGGCATGTCCCTATGGGAAAGGGCATGCAAGCTTCCATATGGTGGTGATATATCATGTGATTTTTTAAGAGACATACTATAACTGGGACTTATTTACTGTTCTCTCTCTTTGTATCTGTAAACAAAGAAAAGCTTAAAAGGTTACATTCCTTCCTACTCCTCACTATGTTATTTAAACCAAACTGAAAGTTTAGCCACATAACCATCTGTCATCTGTACTTAATTCTTGGTACTTTCTCTTTCTTCTTCTTCAGAAAATGAAATACCCAGATGTGTCTGACTAAACAAAAGGGGGGCTGAATCATCTCATTTTTCTGCTAAAGTAGCAGAAATAATGATAGCTAAGAGTAAGGGGAAAGTCTTAGAAAACAAAATGACTACAAAAAATTTAAGCATCTGCACACTGACCATATCCTCATAGGCTTCCTCTGTCTGCTACCACATATAACAAAGCACAAAATAAACTAAGATACCAATTACTTTTGGTTTAATTCATAAAAGAATTCAAGGGACATCAGCCAATTGGTGCAAATCCAGGAAGAGATGCACATAAAAAGCTGTTTGAATGTGTGCTAAGGAAAGAAAAGATTCAAAATCTTCTATTGTTTCCCTCAGCTCCCTAATACAATCACAAGATTCAAAAGAAAAGTGGCAGATTTCATTAATAAGCAAACCAAATAATCGGACATACTCAATCCTCCCTTCTTGCCACTTCCTTTCTCTAAAGTAAACCATTTGTTCTGCAATTTATTATTCCCCCTTGATTTGATATGGTAAGGAAAAGGTAGAGTCTACCAGAACGGGAGACACAAGAACCATAGGAAAACTCAGACTGGAGACTACACTAGACTCAGGAAGGCTCCAGTCCAGCCTACCATTCAAAGCAAGGTCAGCTCCAAGGTTAGACAAGGCTCAACCAGCTAAATCCTGAAAACCCCTAAGAATGAAGACTACCCACTGTTCCTGAGCAGCCTCTTCTGCTGCCTGACTGTCCTCAGGACAAAAAAGTTCCCCCTTATACCCAATTTGAAGCTCTTGCTTCAATTTATGCCTGTTCACGCCACTCTAAAATAGCTCCATCTCCTTAGTAATGCCCTCACAGGTGGTGGTCATCTCAGTGGGACTCTACTGGGCTGCCACTTGCTATCGGCTTCCTCATACTACTCGCAGCTGGGTACAGTATTGTAAACGTGGTCTAACAAGTGGCCAGCACACCTTCAGCCCTCCTTGCCCCTTCTGCAGCTAGACCTGCGGGTGGAAAAGATCCTTCTCTGGCCAGGAGTCACGCACTCCAGGCTTCCTTATCCATCCAGCTGCCCCTCGTGTGCGATTTCTCTACTCCGAAGATTCTCCACGCAGACCCCACCAAGTTTTTTACCACCCGATGAGACACAGCTCCTCCACTTGGCCACGCACCTCCCACCCCTCCCCTGCTCCAGCCCCACACCTTGGGGCGCGTCTCCTCCTCCTCCTCCTCCTCCCTTGGAATCCTGCTCCGGGACGAAGCCTGCGCCGCGCCGAACGCCGGGCATCCGACCGCGCTCCCATCACAGAGACAAAGCGCCGCGAGGGACTGCCCCCCGCACCAAGGGCCCCCTGGACCCGGGGCAGAGCTGGGGAGCGG
>NW_009924113.1:10671-66355 GCF_000696875.1 Nestor notabilis | reverse complement strand
ATATATATAAAGTTCATGAAGTTGTTTTGTGTGTCTTGTAAGTTTAGAGCCTTCTTCCCCCAATCCAGGCAAATTTATGTTATCTTAAAGATAAGTACTCATAAACTGGCATCGTGGAAGAGAAATCTATCCAGGTGCTGCCCATACTGAGGGAAATGAGATGAAAACTTGAGAATTGAGTAAGCTAGCTAATCAATTAGCACATACACTCTGCCCTGCCAATATGTATGCACGTATCTACAGATAACCCAGAGCATATGGCATTTCTTGCCTCATGGGTATAATATGGAGCACATGTGAGGCTTAGGTTGGAGAAGGAGCCCCAAACAGAAGATGCAAACCTGTGGGAAGTAGGTAAGGATGCTTACATATGTAAAAGATCATCTTTTGTGAAAATGCTATGGTTGTTCTCTAGGGAGGATGTGAATTACGCTTCAGAACTTATATGTGGTCGTTGCAGCCCATGTAGTGTATTACTTGGATACCTTACAACTCATATGCATCTTGGTCACACATTCATTTCATTGCTGGTGTAAGCATTATACTTCTAATACATTGACAACTAGAAGCCCAGTTTGTACGGTTTAAAAACATTAAAATGGAAATATTTAAATATTTTTAAAACTCTATCCTTATGTGACTTTCTCAGGGTCTCATAGGAAGTCTTCTGTGGGGGAGAAACTGAAGCTATGTCTGCTGAGTTGCAGGGGAACATTTGCATATGCCAAAAGCATGGGCTGTATTTGCCAGCACAGAGCCAACGAGGCTGGCAGGGGTTTGCTTCACTTAGTGGCTGAGCTCTACTGAATCAGTCTTGCATAACAAAAACTGCCCCGTTGCCCAGTTCCTGCCAGAGCCTGCCTAATGCCATTGCTCCTCATGCAGAAAATCAACAAGTTACCCAATGCTGGTAGCGATACATCCGTCTGCCTGCAGGTAGCAAGCTGGAATAAAGGCACCACTGCACTCCGCATCTTAAGGACTTACACTGTGAGGCTGACTCATTTCCACAGAGAACTGAGTGTTTTCAGCTGTCATTAAAGTCAAGTCAGCCATCACTGAATCAGCATCTTAGTCCTTTTAGTAAGAGGGCAACTTGAAGTAAGGCAGTGTGTGGTCATGGGGAAGGGAGTGGAGAGTTGTGTATATTTGAACTTTTACTGAAAACACTGGTGGGGATTTTTGGAGGGAAGCAGAATGACTTTATAGAAAGTGCTCTTTTTTTCTTCTAAAATACCTTTTTTTTTTTCCTTTGTGAAAATTTGGAGATATTTAAAGGAAACCAAACATCTTTTTTAGAAAAAATCTAAGTTGAAAAGTAAACAGAAAGTTCTGATAAAAATCTTCTACCAGCTCCTACTTACTACTTGCATTTAAAATTCATTCTTAATTTAAAAATCTCATTATTCAAACACTTTAAAAAGTTTTAAAATTTCTTCTTTGATTTTTTTTTTCTTTTGTCTGATGGTACTAATGTGATCACATCAGTTCAGCTCAGATTCAGTTGAGAAGATGAATGTACTGGGACTCCCAGCAAGGCTGTCAGTAGCACAGGGTTATACAATCCTGCTGTTTGGCTCTGTGCTTGCTTTCGGTGAGGCTGATAATTTCATCACCCTCCCTGAAGTTGCGTTTCATTCTCCATAAATTCTTTAGTGCCTTTTTAAGCCTCTCGTATTGGAGCACTTTGTCTTCTGAAATGTCCTAGTTTGATCTGTCATTATGGTGGCATGTCACATTCAGTTACTGTATGTGTCTCACTAGGTGCAATGTAATGCTGGCTGCCAACATAACTAATTGTGAGCTCGTGAGCCAGTGTGCTGAAAAATGCAGCTGAGAATTCCATTTTCAGAGTATCTGCTCTTTGAACTGTCTTGGCATCAGTGAAACACTTCATTATAGAGGGACATAATAGAACCATGGGCTGTTCAAGCTGGGAAACTTCTGCCTAAACTCCTCACTGTTGCTACCCTTGGTTCAGCTCTGCCAGTGACAGCAACTAAGGGGATAAATGAATAGACCGCTGTTTCCCAAAGCTTTCAGAATTACTTTTCCCCAAAGTTTTCAGAATTACACTCACAGTTGTGCCTGCCACAACCTTCTGCTCTGTTCAGGTTTGCCCTCTTCCAGCCAGTGTCCCCCTTATGTTGGCTTAAATGGCTACTGCTGCCTGCTTATCTCCCCTGGTCCTTCCCCTCCACATGCCTTGCTCCATGGCCCCCATGATGCTGCCCGTGCATTTTCTCCCACTTTGCTGCTGGCCGTGGCCACTGCTACTGCTGGGACTAAGTGAACAAGCCCAGCAGACCATGTTCAGCTTGATTTGATGCCTTGCCCACAGCCCTGGCATGCTTCATCAGCTGGGAACTGGTGATGTGAACGCAGCTCCACTTGCATCTTCCAGCACAGACATTTCATCCTGTGCCAAGCATGTCAGTGTGACACTCAAATTTAGCATAGCAGTCACTGTTGCTTCCCTGATACAGCTAGGGCAGAGAGAGTGGCAAATTGTAGCAAAAATACTCTATTATGTTCAAAGAGAGATTGCTAGTGCCATTAATAAGCTACTGCTAGCAAATAACACCTCTGTATAGAGAGACTAGCTTTGCCCTTTACAACCATCTGTCCCTTCTTTGCCTCTCTCCCAAGCTCTCTCTGTCCTTTTTTCTGTAATGTCTATTTGAAACACTTTTGCCTTATTGGTTCCCCAGGCTTATGAAAGTTGAGTTCCCTCTCCAAAGAGAAGGGATTATACCTTGCTGTAACCCTGATGTATAGTTTAAAAGGTTTGTAGTTTTAAATTTTAGCTTTCTGTGCCAACTTTGGCAGTCTGAACCACTCTGAATGATGTACAGGTAGTCTGAATGATACAAACAATGCCTGATACAAACCTTGCTCATGGGATCAACTTTCTCTTTTCTGCCCAGGAGTGGCATCATGAGCAGTGTCATCACCTGAAGTATACTTAGCATCTGAAGCAGCAGTAAGTTGTTGTTTGTAGGCAGTCTTCAAAGTCAGGTCATACTGCTAGCTCCATTACTTCTGACACTGTAAGAATTCTCATTTCTCCCCTCCCATCCTCATACCTCGGGTTTTTTTACAGTAATACACTTTGGATTCCCTTCCTCCCCAGTTTTGCAGCCTGTAGAGTGCTTTTGAAATACATTTGTGAATGCATTTTCTCTACAACTGTGGATGATAAAAAGAAAGTATTTCTAATGAAAATGGAAAACCTTGTGTTATCATTCCCCTATCCTCTCAGGATCTGCAGCCTAAAGAGGAACATTAAATATGCAATGCTGTGAGAAAACTGGAAGAGCTACAGTTATGTAGTTTGCTTCATATTTTAAGGATATTCTCTACCTTTTTAACAGCTAAGTGTGAGGCTGTTAATAAACCAACAAATCCAGGAGAAGCTGAGGTTTAGAGAAAACTAAGGCCTATCACGAACTTTGGCTAAATATACCCCTGTGCTTCCTATGGATGTATGTCTTCTTTCCTGTCACTCTCTTCCTCCTAGAATGCAAGAGTACTTTTGCTTGTTAAGACTCAATGTTTTTAATATTCTTTGGCCCCAAGCGCATAGAATTGGAGTTGAAAGGAAGGAATAAAGCTTTCAAAAAGGCTTCCTTGAGTTTGTTATAGTAGCTACTAGAGTGGCCGAGTACAGACTTGCCTGAGAATTGAGACTTCCATTTATTTTACAGTATATGTGAACCACCATGCTCAGTATTGCACATCTGCTTATGGTTTTATATGTGGCTATCATTGTCATTTCTGAGTTCTTTCTGTGTAGCAGAGAGCCAGGAAAGTCACTAAGTACTTGCAAGAGAGGAGACCCATTAGTTGGGAAGAGTTTCAAGCAAGAACATTTTGACCCTGAAGCCATACGGTTTTAAAAATAATCTTTCTCAAGTCTTCCAGGAGATGCAACAATAGCTGTGAAGATCAGATTCGAATGGTTTGACTTCCTGTATGTGCCTACATGCCAATAAGATGCTTGTTATATCAGTAGTGATAGTTTTCAAGGTCATGGGCATTTGCTGCTCTAATCTTAGTCTGCTTTTGGTGTCAAAGTGGGAAGACAGCTGTATGCATGTGTGCTGTGAGTGTGAACTGAATTCAAAACATACTGTAAAACATTACCTGATTTTCAAGGGCAATGCTGAAGCTAGATCCCCTCCCAGTTTTGCTTTTCACTTAGAAGAATTAAAAAAAAAGGAGAAAATAGTCTGTGTGTGGGAGTAATCAGACAGTTGAGTTTTGTTACTGCATTATTAATTTTCATTAAAACCATAATACTAACTGTCAATAGCCTTGGAAATGTTTAATTACCTCTTCCATCAAAGGCATTTGACACGCAAATGAAGAAAGAACCAAATGTGATGTGAAACACAGTAACTGTTACAAATAAACAGCCTCTGGGCTTGGAGGCCTTGAGTGGCCTTAATTTTTAACATCAGTATGGTCTTAGGTCAGCACAGGACTCTTCTGGCGTTACAGCCTTTTAAATTTGAATAGATTAACTTGTTCTGTTTGTTTAGGTTTTAGTATTTGTTTGAGGATTGGTTTGAGAATTATTAGGTGGAAAAGCCTTGGGAGTGACAGATGTGATGGAGAGGCATATGATAGCGAGATTTTGCTGTGAGTGTTTTTTCTCTTTTAGGTGAAATGGCTGTGATTAAAGGTAGGCAAGTATCATTTAAGAAAGGTTTCCGAATATCCATCCACATACATTTCCTTTACAGAATGACTGACCTCTTTTCCCTTACCACCACAGATTTATTTCCTAAAAAGCTTTAGTTCTCAGGAAGGGAAGTGTTATAGATACTCCTGCCAACATATATCCATCTGTGAACACTGGTGTGAATATTTATATGTTTGAATCAGAATATGGGGAGGGCTGCTTGTGGCCTGGGAGTCATTTGGTCAGGAAGCAGATGGCTTGGTGGCTGCACTGAGCACATGATGCGAGTTACTGGGACCAGTCGTGAATGCTTTCTGAGCAATACTCATGATAAATAGTGAATACATTGTGCAGTCTGGAGGAATGAGTTTTCCAGTATCTCTGCATTTGTAAATTATACTGTTTCATTACATCAGTTGCACTGTTGACAAGTAAATGGAAAGGCAACCGGGTTTTTTGAATACCTAGCCAGGTGTCAGTTATGTCTGATGCACAATGTAACCAACTCAAATGTACCATTTTTGTTAAGAACGAAGTACGACATGCTTTAGAATTACAAGAAAATTAAAAAAAAAAAATTGTTTTGGCCTGTACTTAATGACAATGCTGATAGAACTTCCAGTCATTTCACTAGTTGACTTGTCATGTGTTTTTGTTTCAGGGACCAGGGGTTCTGTTTTCACTGAGAAATGCTGCCTCATATGTGGGACTTGTTCTGTTCTGGTATGTCTCTGTTATCAGTTATGGCAGACTTGACTTTGTTATTATCAAAGCTTCACTTGCATTAAATATTTTGCATTAAATATTTTGCATTAAATATTTTGTGTCATTCACCTGCATTTTATATTATGCTTTAACCTCCCTGAGCTCACAGTCTCATACCTATTTCCAGGAACTTTTTAGCTCTGTAATAATAAATAGATCAGTTACCATTAAAATTTGTATATATTTATGCTTTTGCAAGAAACTAAGCATACCATTTTTAATCTAATAATAGAATAGAGAGTAGACAAAAGAAGAGTTCACTTTGAATACATTTATTTGCAGGAGCAAATCAGTTCCCTCTTCTGCTGGATCAGCAGTGGTTTTCCTCAATCTTAAAATGCAAGGATGTCATAGAATCATAGAATAGTTAGGATTGGAAAGGACCTTACGATCATCTAGTTCCAACCCCCCTGCCATGAGCAGGGACACCACACACTATAAACTGTGTTGCCCAAGGCTCTGTCCAACCTGGCCTTGAACACCACCAGGGTTGGAGCATGTCCTTCAAATAAAATATTGTTTTCTTTGTAGATGGTCATGAAAATCAATGCATCTTTAATAAACTGAAATTGCATAAACATAAACTTACTATAAAGGCAGAACTGGGCTGAAGGTGGCATTTTTAGTGAGTATTTTGACTGTTGTGATTGTACTTTCTCATAAAATAATAATGATGGTGATTGGAACTCACTTCCCTTAAGCTGATCTCCATCATTCATTCATTTGTAAATTGAGTTTGAATGCAGATTGAGTTCCAGGTGGAGAATTATTCACACATCTTTTCCCCTTTTGATCTTTTCTTCAGGTGAGCTAGTGGGATGCCCTGCTTCCATCTCCAAGGTATTTCCTTCATCTTTGTCTTTGAATAAAGCACTGAAAAATGCTTTGATACTTTCACCCAACTTAAAAATGTATTTCTCAACCTTTGTAATACCTGTTAAGTTTAAGATTGAGAAAACCAGCAGGTCAAAGGAGGTGATTCTCCCCCTCTACTCCCCTCTCATGAGATCCCACCTGGAGTACTGCATTCAGCTCTGGTGTCCTCAACATAAGAAGGATGTGGACTTGCTGGAGCAAATCCAATAGAGGGCCATGAAGATGATCAGAAGCTGGAGCCCCTCTCCTATGAAGACAGGCTGAGACAGTGGGGCTTGTTCAGCCTGGAGAAGAGAAGGCTCCAAGGGAAACCTTCTATCAGCCTTCCAGTACCTAAAGGGGCCTACAAGAAATCTGGAGAGCGACTTTTTACAAGGGCATGTAGTGACAGGACAAGGGGGAATGGCTTTAAACTGAAAACGGGGAGATTTAGATTAGATGTAAGGAAGAAATTCTTCTCTGTGAGGGTGCTGAGGCACTGGCACAGGTTGCCCAGAGAAGCTGTGACTGCCCCATCCCTTGTAGTGTTCGAGGCCAGGTCGGATGGGCCTTTGAGCAACCTGGTCTAGTGAAAGGCTTCCCTACCCATTGCAGGGTTTGGAACTGGATGATCTTTAAGGTTCTTTCTAACCCAAACCATTCTATGATTCTACAAACTAATGCTCCATTTGCAATATTGTATACATGGGGAGTGAAACTTTGTTTCCTACCAACAGGCTTGGAGCCTGTATTGCTGGGGTGGGAGTAGATGAAAGAACATACTTGAAGCACACAGGCAGGCAATTGAATTAGGCTCCTCCTTTCCTGTCAATGTCATCATCACTTCTAGAAAAGCAGCTGCACCTGCAGTTTTCCCAGTGTGTTCACTGTATCTACCCAGGATTTATGGCATATCGCTGAGAATGTCTATTATATGTCATGTACAGAAAAGATTGGAATATTCTCAAAATTATTCTGGACATAAGACAGACCTCAAGTTCCTTCAGCGAATCTTACCCCAGTGTCAAGCAGAGCAACGGACTGCATTATAAAATGTTCTGTCAAGAGGAGTTAAGTTGATGTTATCCTTCCACATCCTGCTCAGGAGAGGGACAAGAACTGCCACCATGAAAAGGCTCACTCGTGCTGGGGAAGAATACCACAAAGTATTTAAAGGCTTTTGTGAGTTACAACGTTTTGCAGATTGCAGAATGCCCCAGATAAACTGGGAAGGGCTTTGTAACTTTGATTTTGCTCTGTGATCATTTGGCAAAGGTTACTCTATAAAACTGTAACAGAACTGAGATTAGAAAACTGGATACCTGAGGTGTCCTTGGGTGATGTAGAAAGGACCTCAATATCTTCATTCCAGGCAGCTGTAATGATGTTTTTGTGTTGTCCTGAGCTGGCTGTGCTGGAACAGAAAGGTTGTTTTTACTGTCAGATCCTTCCTATCAAAAAGTCCTTGGTTTACCATCTGCCAGTGGTTTGTCTGTCAAGTTTGGTTTTATGATGTCTGGTCTCATCTTCCCAGCCCTCTGATGACTTTAAGATATGTATCACACAGGAGTCATATACCTCATTATATATGAAGACATTTTATATTTCTTCATCCTCCACCTGTGGCTGTGATCTTGCACCACTGAGCAATCTACAGAACAAGAGTTCCTTGTCTGCACTTTTAATTATCCTGCCTGATGAAACAATCCCATTATTTAATGACTTCCCTCACCTTTGGTGAACTACAGTCACCAGTATTTTATAAGACACCCTTCTTTCCCTTTTAGGAGTCCTGATTCTTGGTCTGAAAAGCAGTAATTCCACAATCACAAGTGCTTTATTTTAGCAGGTTTTATATTGGTGTTTTAAGTAATTTGGTTAATAAGCAACAATTGGTATAAAACACTGAAAACTAACTTCCATGGTAATATGCAATTTATCATAGGAACAGATATGAAGTGACTGATCTTACTGGCAAGCAATGCTTGTCTCAGAAGAGGCATGATCCAGAGGTCTGAATGCCAAACCAGTCTTCCTACATTCTAGGTATTTTACACAGCCATACGTAAAAATTACGTTGGTTAGGAATACACTGACAGTCCTTGATTGTGACCCAGTGAGAGTGAGTGACATTTTTCTTGAGGGCACAGTTTCAGACTTTCTGAATCAGTTATAGACAGCATACTTCTGTCTGATCCCAAGCTCAAACTTTTGTTTGCCTATCTTTCTTAAGTAAAGTTATGATTTCTTAATGCAATTAGGAAATGGTGGATTAGCGCTTCAATATGCTATGCCAACCATCTGATGAATTGTATGGCAATATCATTCCCAAATTGCCTATTTGCTTGGTACACAACTTTAGTCACTGTTTTACCAAGCAAGACATCACTTTTCTTCCTTTAATTCAAGCTAAATGTTAAGAGGAGTGTTGGGATGTTGGTTTTTTTCTTTTGCGTAAATTGATATATTGAATGTATCTGGGCAGGAGATAACTTCCTTCACAGCAGCCTGTATGGTGCTGTGGTTAGGATTTGTGGCTAAAACAGTGTTGATAACCCACCAGTGTTTTGGCTATTGCTGAACAGTGTTTGCATAGTGTCACAGCTTTCTTTTTACCACTCTAACCCATCTGCTAGTGAGTAGGATGGGGGTTAGGAGAGGACAGAGCAGGACAGCTGACCTGGATTGACCAAAGGGATATCCCGTACCATATAACATCATGCTCAGCATTAAAAGCTGAATAAAACAAGAAGATGATGGATTTTTCTTTCATTGCTCAGAGCCTGGCTGGGCATCAGTCTGCTTCTGAGAGTTTGTGAGTGATTGCCTTTGCATCACTTCTTTATTTAGTCTTCCCTTCAGCTATTAAACTGTCTTTATCTCAACTCATGAGTTTTCTGGCCTTTGCTTGTCATGGTTTAAGCCCAGCTGGTGACTAGGAACCATGCAGCCACTCCCTTCCTCCCTCCCCCCGCACCCCTCCTTCCTCCCCCCACTCCCGGAGGGATGGGGAGGAGAATCGAAGGAATGTAACTCCCACGGGTTGAGATAACAGCACTCCAGTAACTAAGGTATAATACAAACCACTACTGCTACCAATAATAATGAGAAGAGGAATAACAAGGGGAGAGGACACAACCGCTCACCACCCGCCGACCGATACCCAGCCCGACCCGAGCAGCGATCTGGGCCTTCCGGGTAACTCCCCCCCAGTTTCTATACTGGGCATGACGTGCTGTGGTATGGAATAGCCCTTTGGCCAGTTTGGGTCAGGAGTCCTGTCTCTGCTTCCTCCCGGCTTCCCCTCCTCCCTGGCAGAGCATGAGACTGAGAAAGTCCTTGGTCAGAGTAAACATTACTGAGCAACAACTAAAAACATCGGTGTTATCAGCGTTGTTCCCAGCCTGAACGTCACAACCACAGCACTGCACCAGCTACTAAGAAGGAGAAAAAATGACTGCTGTAGCTGAACCCAGGACACTGCTCTTCCTATTTTGTCCTCCATCTTGAAGAGCAGGGTGGGGTGAGTTAGAGGCTTCCTGGGTGCTTGGCTTCTGGCCAGGGTTAATCCACCACGGTTAAAAACTTTTTAATCCTCATCTACATGAGAAACTGGCAGCATCACTCTGCAAGATGCTCAGCCTGGTTCTCTGGCCTTGCCTATTCCTTACCTTCCTTTTCCCACTGCAGGCCAGACCAATGTTTGTCCTACCCCTTAGTTTTTCTGATGGCAAAATCTTGTTCTGCTTCCAGTTTTAAGGAGAGCTGAATGAGCCCTCTATTTACTAGCTACAATGAAATTAGCATTTGCCTAGCTGAAATGGTTGTGGAGTCCTTGAACAAAAGTTTTTAAGGAACAGAATGTGACTTGTGATAGTATAAAGAATAAAGTATTATTGAGTACTGTGGGGGCATGGTGGTTCCTGGTTGGCACATTAGAAGGTCTATAGGCTAGAACTTGATAACAGTACTCCAGCTATATACCATCTGCATTTCTTTTAATGACAAAAATAATCACTGGTTTTCTGCACTGCTGTCAAAATGCTGAGCCAACATGCCGATCTGGGAGTGCGATCTGGAGTTCTGGTCTGGCTTTCTTCAGCTGTGCTTTTCAGCCAATTCCAGCAGCAGATTCTGTAATATTGGTGAGGTTTGATCCAGAAAAAGTGCAGATGTTGCAGTGCATTAAGTACTCTGGCAGTTTGCAAGACTCAGTCCAGTCCTTAGGCCCTTTTCTATTTGTCTTACATGACACTAGTGGCACAGAGCAGAAACAAAAGTAGGCAGTCCTGTGAAAGCAGGGATTTTCCCACTGGAAGCACCCATGCAGTTAGTCGGAGCCACTAATAGTTCTTAATGCTTACTCTTCTAACATTTGCACTACCAGAGAGAAAGGATATTCAGCTGCAACAGTGGATCCTTGAACTCAGATACGACTGGTTTTAGTCAAGGTTAGGCTTCTTAGGGGTCAACAGATATTTATCAGCATCCTCTTTGCTCGCTATTTTCTCTCAAATGTACTGACAAGCTACTTCTAGTCCTCGTTGACTGAGATGGCCTGGTCTGATTTGTTCTGATGGCCATTACAGTAGTAAACTGAGAATCCTACATTGCTCTTTTTGAGATAAGATCAATGTACAGATTTTACCTTTCAAGGAGAAGATTGGTCAGTTGGAGCGGATACCTCAGATTGTCTTGGGTAAGTCTTGCTCTATGTTTGTAGTTATTTTTTTTCTTTACTGAACATCAGTAAAGAAATATGATGATAAAGAATAGATGGCTTAAACACCATTTTGTCAGAACTGTTGTAGAAGTGAGGCAAAGAAGCTGATGGAGTTGTTCCAACATCTAGCCAAACCAGTCAGTTAACTGCATTCCACAAGCTTTACATTGACATTGGAAAGGTCACTGTTGTGCTTTCTTAGGGTACATGCGTATGAGCATAGAAGAACGACTAGGGTCAACAGCCATAAATCCACCTGTTGCTCTAGTGTTAGTGGTATGGAACCACAGAGAAAGCATCAGGCTTTTCCCTTGCACTTTTTTGTGCTGGGCCATGTTGGTATCTGGTATCACTTTCATACTGAAAATCCATGAAATGTATCAGTTACTGTGACTGTCCAGGATATAAAGACCATAGTAAAAAATGTGTGATATAAAGTGGTACTGAATGATGAGGTTGATACAAGTATTCTGTCATGAAAATAACATGCAAAATTCTGCTGTAGCAAAACCTTTCTGAAGTCAGTGGTAGAGGAAACACCTCTTGCCAAATGCAAATGCTTCATTCAAACCTGACCTCCAGTAGTTACAAGGTACACTTCATAATTTCTGCTTGTGTTGCTCTGTGGAATTTGTGTGCGTTGATCTTGACCTTGGATTTGCTGTTAAGCTTGAGCATTTTGAGATCTGCTGACCCTTTTGAGAATGATCAAAATGTTTAGTGCACAAAAATGGAAAATTCTTTTGGCAATGCCCTTTTTCAGATGTATACGGAATTCTACCTGTGTTACAGGCAGAGATGATTTTTATAAGCCTTTTGCGAGAAACTGAGGTCCGCAGGAGATAATTTACCTTACTTCTATTATTGTAGCACTATGCTGAAACATGGGGAAATGCCTTTATGAACAGACAACACTGTTGCCATTTTTGACAATTAAATTTAAAAAAATAATCCAGTGTGTCATTTGCATCAGCCTGTGACTATGCAGCTTTCTACACCAACATTGGTACTGGTGATACCATCTCTCTAGCTCCACCATTTACCTTGGTCTCTAGTGACTCCTCAGTGCTCTCCAAAACATGGCCACTGAATGTTTGTACAGAGAAAAATGGACAGCTTTCCATAACCAAACATGTGATTTCTCATGCACGCCTTCTATAAAATCATGTAATATTGGGCTCCCTTATCTCTTCTTGCTCTTGCATCCTAAGTTTTGAGCATTTTAGGAAATAACTTCAACATTCTTCTATAATCTTAACGTTCCTTCAGATTGTCTCAAGTATTCCAATTTTTTGTTCAGCACAGTCTATAATAACTTGGGTTTAGCTTTTTTTTTCCCCATGTTGTACAGAATAATGTGCCAGCACAGCACTACAAGGGAGCTCTGTAATTACTTTAGAGATCAGTGAAGGATGACCAAGCATGTTGATACATGCACTATGCTTCCTCTTCAGTAATAGGAGAATCAGAAAATTGTAGATAACACCCTGTATGCTTAAAGCAACAGCCACTCAGTTGAAATAGTACTGACCGTGGTACTAAGATGGTGACATGAAGAGGTACCTATTGGACTTGAAGTCTGTCATACTATTTTGTTGCATTTTAAGCAAAATTTCCCAATTTGTGCTTTTACTGGACTCTGAATCCAGTAGATTTAGATTCTGACCTGTACTACCTTTTTTCAAGTAAAATTCGTGCATGAGTGAGGTTCAAGGATACTTGATGCAGCTGCCAGAGGCAGGGAAAAAGTTCCTTTAAAACCACCATGAGACTCTGCCGCTTCTGCTCTCTATATAAGGTATACTTCCTTATGCTACCTTCTCTAACAAATAACAGCATATACATTACAACAACAACACTGCACAAAACTTCCCTCTATAAAGCAGATGAGGAAGAGCTAACCATTTATAACACAGAATTAGCATTTCATTTAGCTTAATATACTAATGGAAAAACTTTCCTTGCTACTGTGGTGTGAACAGAGAAGAAGCAGCAACTGTTTGCTAAAGGGGCTCTTTGATACTCACTCACGTTGTCTTCGCTTGGTATTATGCATTTTAGGTTAGAGAGTCCAGCAGGTTTGTCACTGGGAAGTTTAGGAGCTGCTGACAAACTTGCTGTGTCCATGCTGTATTTTAGGGCAGCTCAAAGTTGTCAAGACTAGCTTCACTGATTCAGTTCAGCACAAGAACGACTGGAGCACACCCAAGAGAGCAGGTGCCTGAGTGTGTATTAATTCATCTGCAGGCATACTTGCACAGGCTGTGCGCATACGGGCAGGACATGGAGCATGCAATGCCCACAAGCTGTTGTGAACTTTCTCTGTGCTCAAGGTGTAGACATGCTGCCTCTGATTTTTTGCCAAGGACACCAGAGAGGGTCAACAAAGGAAAAGGTCTTGAGATAGTGTAGAGCAGCCTTCTCAGTGCAGAAGGCACAGGATAGCAAGTTTCATTTGCCCTGGTCCTGGTTCTGGAAATACTAGGCTTCAGCTTCTTTAAGATGCCACATCTTCTCTATGCCACTCTGACAAATGTTAGAGGTCAAATAATAAGAATGTCCAGTAAGCTGAAGATTCCCTTGAGGCTACTGCACATAGTGGGGAGCAGACTAAAGTGGAGCCATTTCTAGGGTGGAGGAATTATAAAGAGCTGCTTTGTGTTCTCCCACATGGATCTGAAGCCAAAGTTTATTAGCTGCAGCTGGAGAACTGGTTCAGAATAGTAACATGTCCTTTAGTAAAAGTATATGATATCCGTGTTAAAAACAGGTCTCATCCTTCTCTTTTAATGTTCTCCAGACTGTTATGATTAGTTCAAAGTACATTATCACATAGGCATTAATTTCCCTGGGTCTACAGGAAGATACATCTCTTTTAACAGTTCTATGTGTCCTTATTACACATCCCCATGGTACTGAATCCTGCAGACCTTCATACAACTTCAGAGGTTGCTTCTTGCACCTCCCAAACTGTCCACAGTTTGATGGTGGGTTTCATCTAGTTAACACCTGTTGGGGGCAACAGGATAGTACACTAAGGGAACAGGCTTAGCAAGAGAAGCACCCACACAATTGAAATGTAAAATATGACAGATCTATATTAATCATCAGACCTGACCTTGTCCCTAGGTTGGTTTGAGTTCCCAGGAAAGACGAAGTCTCTCCATGTTGCCCTCTGGCAATAAATGGACTCCTTTTGGCTGAAGAATTCCCCTTTGTTAAACCATCTTTGTCACTGTTTGGTCCAGTGGAGATCAGCTGTTTTAACGGATATTACTTCAGCTTAAATATTTAAGCCCTCACTCTTGGTGTGCTTTTGCAGAGCATGTCCAAAGCCAGGCACATTCTCTTGGCTGACGGCCCATTGCTTCCTTCAGCAGTGCAAGCGAGGGATTCTTGATTGCTTCAGCTCACATTTCTGGGTAACATTGCCAGTGGCTAGGTCTTCCTACCGAATGGATGATATAATCCCCCAAGAATACAGGGTTCAGGTAGCATTCACAGGGACACATGAAATTCATAGTAACTGTGCAAAGATATTTCTGCAAACTGCTGCAGTCTGTGAGTAAAATTCTTACTGTAGTTTAGTTGCCGAAGGCTCATTTGATTCACTGATTGCTCTGTTGGGGATGTTAAGCAGCTTTGATTTTGTCATCTAATGTTATGGTGACAGAAATGAGACTGCTTCTGCAGACTTCTGCCCTGGAACCTCAGCCCAGTTGCCTTGTTCACCCTGAACATACCTGTATTTAGTCCTGAGACTTCAGAAATGCAGCTGGTGCTTCTCCTGCCGTGGTAGGCTATAGTTTGCCGGAAGGTATTGAGAGAACTTGCTTAAATTTCTTGGGCACAAACCTTCAGGATGATACTGTGGCTCTGGTAGTAAGCATCTGGGTGTTGCCTGTATTCCTTCCTGTATGGTGTTTGGGTTGGTAGCACTTGAATTTTGACCCCTTGCTTCTTTTCTCCCACCAGCTTGGCTTTAGAATGTTCTCAGACTTTAGGAAAAAGGCTGTTTGTTTGGATGGGATCCCTTCCTGAGACAACAGTTCAGTTATGTTGACTTTGCTGTGATGACAGGCCGAAAGTTTCCCTTAAAGTCTTTTTATTCAGATTTTTCTGTCCTCTTAAGGAATAAAACTAGAGAGATAGTGTTAAAAATCACTCATGCTAGAAATGAAAGGTGCAGAAGAGTGATCTTGAACCATAAATGCAAGGGTCTGTGTGTAGGGTGGAGGAGAGGGTGAAGATACACTGGCATTATGTCTGTGAAGATTCAGTTTCCATTGCAGATTTAATTAAATTCTACATCTTTCTGTTGTGGTAGATAGATTCTGCAGAAAATTTCCACTGTGTCTGATGGGATAATGGATTCTTTAAAACCACAGTTTTCTTTGGAAACACAAGCCTAACTATACTATTTTCTCTGTAGCTACCAAGAGCTTAAGATATTGATTTGCCTGCTCCGGCTGATTACCAGAACTAAAATTAAGGCTAAATTCTCTATGGTTCTGTCTAAACAAGAGTAGTCTGACCTAATAACATGTTTCCTCCTTTGTCTACATGCTGACTCTAGAATTACATTGTTTTTCCCTGCTTAGGCCCAGGATGTAAAAATTGCCTCCCTTCCTATGTGTTTGCTTGAGCAAAATACACCTTGTCAAATCTCCTCCTTGTTTAGGAATTCAAAGAACTGAAGTTTAAATATATTTCCCAAGAGGATGGTTTCTTGTGCCTTCCTTTCTACTGCCTGTCTACCTGTCCCTTCCCTGTCCTGATCTTTAAAAGGAGCTAATGCATTTTAATATTTTCCAAGTTGTGCAGAGCTAAAAAAGGGGAAGAACATGCAGCCATGGCAAACCTTGTTGCTGCTGAAGTTGGGTGAAAGTCAAACGGAAAGGCCCTAGGCCCTAGAGAAACTGGAGAGACATGCGGGGAGAGGGCTATGGTGTTTGCTTCTGATGTGCCTGTCCAGGGTGGGTCAAGGTCTCTAGGAAGCAGAGGAAAGTATTCATTTGTCTAATGTTCCCATGAGGTGGAGCAGTGTGATTTGTGTTATACAAATGAACACTGGAAAACAAATGGAGGTCTACACAAAGGCTAACTGTAGTCACCGAACACCAAAAAACTGGGCTCCTTTGTCTAGACGAGCCTCTCAGTTTCCACAAGCTATAGGAAAAACACAGATTTGCTTAACTATACCCAACCTTTTGTGAATCTCCCCCATTTTCACTCTCCCTCAAAGAGTGACCTTTTCTAGGTCATGCAGAAATGATTAAATAGTACCTTGGAGCCAGGAATGTCTCCCACTTCTTATAATTGCCAGACTACCATGCTGGCCACTTGACCATCTTTCCTGACTACTGTTCAGCTGGATGTAACCATTAAATACAGTTTCCCTGTGGATATTTATGTAGAGTGCCTATGGTACTTCAACAGAAGCCACTGGCAGCAAAGTCTCTCTCAAATCACTCTGTCACCACTGACTCCAGACTTCTTTAGATAATAGCTGATAAAGTTCAAAACATTAATTTCCACCAATAAACAGGAACTGGAAGCCTAGGGAGTTAATAAGGCTTTTTCATCTCAGCCTAACTCTCTGATCTAATTTCAGATAGCAGGAAATATGCCAACTTTAGCCGCTAATTAGAGTTACTCTTTGGAGATTATTTGTAGCAGACCTCCAAGCTTCTTTTAACAAAAATGCACTGGCAGTCCTGCCAGTATAAATATGTTAGATGTTTGTAGTGTAGAAGCCATTTGAATTATGCAGGAATTGTTACAAAGAGCTTCAAAATATATTAGACTTCACAAACAGTAATTTTATCTGGAAACCATGGTTCTGTATTTCCCCAGAAAACACAAATGTGGCAACTTTGCCAGTTCTGTCTCTTCTTGCAGGTGCCAAAAGTTTTAAATAATGAAAAATGAGATGGTATTAGTGATTCCATTTTATTTTTCATTTGTTATTTGATCCTGGTTTTGAAAGTGCTCTTGGTACCTTATTCTGACGAAATCTGGTTATATTGACTTGGGATCAGGCCTCTGCTCCACTCTAGAATAACTCTTGCTCTCACAGAAAATGAGATGCTCTTTCATCATGACAAACAAGTTTGTCCCACCCTCACAGTGGGCTTCAGCTTTCTCAGGAAGTCAAGCTTCCCAGTGTAGCTGTATTTACTATTCAGCAGACATAAGACATACAGAATCTGACCCAGAGAAATGAAGAATGTGAATAAGTGTATGGTGGTAGATGTGTGATTATAAGATTCCTTTCATAAATGTTCTTTCCTTTTGCAGCACTCGTATTTTATGCTTCTACCTCACCTTTCATTCAAGGTTGAGCTCTTTTACGGTCAATTTCTGTAACATCTAGGTAATAGTGGCCATAAAGCAGTTTATAAAATTAACCAAGCCTCACATTACCCCTTTGAGAAATTCCCTGAGCTTTATAACAGGCGTAAAGTGATGAGTCAGTGAGAACAATGCTGAGAATAGAACCATGTCTGTACTTCAACTGCTGCTCATTGCTCACTCATGAAGATGGAAAAATGTGCCTTTACTGATTGCAGCTCCTCCTTCCATGCTTTCTAAAGAGCACTACAGAGGAACACATAGTGGTTCCAAGGCAGTTAGGAAAGCAGTAACCCACAGGAGCAAGCAAACACTCAGGTCCTAGACCTTTGTGGTTTTAATGTAGTTTTTTCATCTCTGTTTGAAAACTGTGTCAGAATGTTTGGGTGCTGTATTCCGGGGTATTTCCTCTTTTTTGTCTTCTCTAAACCAAATTCCATGGCCAGTCTAAAGCTTCCAGGGTGATTTTCACATCACTGAAGCTGAGATATACAGGGCATCACAGTTAAATAGGAAAAATCAGGATATGGGCTAACTGAACTACAATATGCTTGAGATATCAGGAAGCATTTTCAAAGCAAAATATTTTGGTTTCCAGGCTTTTGACTGTGGAAATATTTAATTTACTTGAAAATGCAGTTTTCCAGGAAAGGCAGTCTGTGGAAAAATGTTGTCCAGCCCAGGCCTGTGCCCTCTTTATTTTCTTTCTTTAAGGTATATATGAAGAATTTATAGTAGTCTTTTTTATATGTGCATCTTGCATTTAAAATTCATGTCTTGTTTAACTTCAAAGTCTATGGATGACTGGAGAACTGGAAGAATGACAGAGAAATCACACAAGCAAAACCAAATTAATTTGAGAGGGCGAAATGGGTTGTATTTTGATTCTCTATTGCCACTCAGCTATACGGCCATTTACACTTACTGCCATGATATGCGAGTACTGATATAAAACGAGTGGTTCAGAGTGGGTAATGTTTTCTTGCTCTTCCCAGTAAATTTAAGAGCAGATTTATAAGAGGTAGGTTGTGTCATTGTGGAGGAACAGTTTATAGTCACAGCTCCCTTCCTCAGTGAAATGAATTTACAACAGCTAAGAATCCCAAAAGTTGAAATCCACTGCTGAGCTCATATGCCTTCATCCTCTGAACTGTTTCAGTGACCAGGCTGCCTGCCAAAACCTTTGCATCAATCTTGAAGTATTTAAGCACTGCTTAGGTAGTTGTCTTCTCCATCCTACTCCATATTAATACAGCCTAGTAGTCCACACTGGAGGGAAGTTGAAGAGCTGTGAATCACTGTATTGGGCTGTTAATGGATCCAGGTCTGCAAATGACTCTGCAAAACAGAAGTCAGTAGACTATCTGGCCCTTTGTTCTTTTTAATTAACCTCTGTAGGAAGAAATACCTGAGAGAGAATGATTTCAACACTGACCTTTAATGCAAAGATAGAAGAACTGCCAATCTAAGGGGAACTGCGGAAGCCTAAGAAAGATGAATACTCACATCCCTGGACTGTCAAAAATAAAAGAAAAAAAAACAGGCAGGCAGCAGAGATTGTAACTTTTCTTTGGTTTAAGTCTTATGAAGGACTTTTAGACCATTAGCAGATACACACATTTGTTGAAATAAAAAAATCAAGAATGGAAAACTTTCCTTTTCTTGTACATGTCACTGTGGCCATGTGTAAGGAAGTGACCCCAGCTTGCAGTGCTCAAAGGTGCAAAGCTACCTGCCAGTGCTGTGTCCCAGTGTGATGGTTGGCCTGCAGCATGCTCAGGAGAGAATGCGGTGAATGCATGGGGTGAATTAAGTCCTAGTGCAAAAGGCAGCTACATACAACAGAAGATGCCATGATACTCCCAAGGGAAACACAGTTAGGAAATTTAAACAAACAGTTGCTTGGTCACTTCAGATAAGACATCAGTGAAAACATTTACTTGCAAAAAAGGGTATGTGGGTGGCTTGTGCAGCAGCAATATTTGGTTCTTTCTACTGTAAGGAATTAATTTTTTCCCAAACTCAGTCAGCCAGCTTAATTTAGAGCAGATTTAGGTTACACTAGTGGTAATGTTGGTATTAAATGACTGCCGGGACTGTGGAGGTGAACTTCAGCAACGCTGTGTATTGGGTATTGCTGAGAATTTGGATCCTGGAGGTAATTCATTAGAAGTCTAGTGTAAGGAGCCATAATTTTAATAGTGTGAAATGGAAAAGCACGGAGAAGTAAAAAGCAGGACGATTTAAAATAGTGTGTACACAAGTAACAGTTTTATCTTCTTTTAGCTTCTCTGATGGCTTTTGTCATCTCTGATGTCCCTCCCTTTTTACATGTAAACTTGAACCCACATGTTTTCAGACTGTCTTATTCCATGCACTACACAGCACTACACATGATCTGTCTGACCTATTAAGCTGCCTCCCTGAACTGCTATAAGCATAGGCATAGTGATGGGTAGATGTTCTGGGATCACTGCAAAGCGTTGCCTAATGTTAGGATTAATATATTTTAATCAATAGCCTGTATTGGATTTGCTTCCAAGTGTCTGGACTGCCTAATATTTCAAAACCAGTCATCACTGAAGCAAGCTTTGTGTGCTGCAGGATATTTAACACATCTTAGTTCTCAGAAAGTGCTGAGCTTACTAGGTGGGATTCAGAAAAAGAGAGTTTAAAAAAGGATATGGGAGGAGCTCAGCTTTGCAGTCTTTAATTTTCAGAGGCCAAGCTATGGGCATGGAATGACAAACTCTAAGTCAAGCGCTACTGCCTCCCCTAATGTCCCCTGGGAGCAGCAAAAAACCCAGATCTGATCCAAAACTGCCACTAGTTGAAAAGCCATCTGGAGATATATAGTGTACAGAAACACAGGGGGTACTGAAGTGCTCCACAGTAAGGTATCAATTTGCACTCCTATGTAAAAGGGTAATTACATGAAACAGTAACTATAAAATGCAGGTGTGGATTTGGGCATTAATACATTGAGATGGGGAAAAGCAGCTTTCAGTTTTGCATACATGCTTGGCATTTTATCTGAAACTCAGTTTCAGTGCCTTGGTCTTGTGTCCTTTTGCACACAATCCCTGAAATTCTATCCTGATTTGTTGTCTTGCTTGAGTATGGGAAACCAGATGTTTTCAAACTAATTTTTGAAACTTGAGTTTGGAAATAGGTTGCTCTGCAGACCTGCTCAAGGTCTTTAAAGGGGTGTTAGTTTAACTTTGCTCACCAAGCCAAGGTGTCAGGTCAGCAGTCCAATCTATGTTAGCACTCTCTAATGTCAGTGAGGAGAGAAAGGCTTTTCCTTGGGCATTTAGTTAGGTTCTTGTTCCAGAGCACCCTCAGGAGCCTGCCTCTCTCACCTCATTGCAGCGAAAGCTAGGGAGGCTGCCCAATTTACTTAAGCTGGGTCCCAGCATTCATTGCTGACCACTATTTCCCACTGCCTGACGTGACTCTAGCAAGACCTCCTGGCAAGGTTAGGTCCACTGAACTGACCTCACAGGTCTGCTTCGGGGCAGCTGCCAGACTGTCTTTAGCCGAATCCTGGGCAACAGGATGCCTAAAAGTGCCACTTGGCTGCAGCTCAGTGTCTGGGCTTCTGAGTTCATTTCAGGAGATATATTACTGCAGTAGATGCGATGTTATGCTGCTGAACACAGTGACGGGCTGTCATCATGGCAGTGTTGTGCTTTCACAGACCTTAGGACCTGAACGACAGCAGCTAAGTGCAACAGCCTGTGGGGAATGATAAGCTATAGCCCTCATTTATTACAGTTTACTCTGAAATTGGCTATGCCCCTGCCTGGTGCTCAAGCTGTACTACTGCATTATCTGCCTCTCCAGACAGGAGAATGGCAAATGCAAAATCCCTGCTCCATTAAGATCTTTGTCAGGCTCACACGTTTGAAAGATACGGAAGAGACAATCTCAAGCTTCAATGTTTTGTGTCACTGTTAACAGCGGGGCCCTGAAGGCTGTTGTTACCCCTGGAGTTCAAGCCAAAGGGGAACAGATTGGATAAATTGAGATTATTCAAGAAAGCTCTTGGGTTGTTTAAATTGTGGGCACCAGCCCGTACTGTCCAAATATATGGTGTTAATGGTCTTAGAGAACAAAAATCAAAAGTTAATGAAAATGTTTAATTTTCTATGCAGATTGCTGGTACTCATGCTAAGGCTTGGGATTTTGAAAGCATCTAATTCCTCACATCCAGACAGACACATTTGAATTCTGAATAACTTAAATGTTTTAATCACTGTGGTTTCATTATCACTTAATTACTACTGATAGATTTTTTTGTTTCAACTACTTGTTACTCAAATGTTACATCAAAGAAAGAAATGGGAACATGTCTTTTAACAATAAAAAATGTCTTATCCCTCGGGCAGCAGTTTAACGAACTTTCACCAACTGCAGATTGGACTGAAAATGGACTCAAAATCTTCCCCTATCCCATGCGCTGTTCATTGATGGGGCTTTTTGCCAGCCTTCTGCTGACAGGTCGCTAAATCACAAAAGGTAAAGATGCTGCTTCTGAAGGGCTGTGAGGAATGGTTGTCTGGCCTCCTGGTCAGAGAACACTACAATGAATACAAGCAACTAATGTATTTATTTGTACAAGAGATGAAGCAAAGGTGTTGACACTGAACCCCAGTAGTAAGGTACAAGCTCTGCATCTGACTCTGCACATGACCTTCTGAAGTAATTTTGAGCCAGCTTCTCAAAGGTATGAAGGTGTCAGCAAGTTCTATCTACTCAGGTAATGCATTTTTTGAAGACTTTTACATCAGTTTCCTGAGTAAAACCAGCCTTACCTGCAAAATCCTTGTGTAGCTGTGTAGCTGTATTTCTACCAATGCTCCTCTTCACCTGGGAGTCTGGGTTGCAAATGAAGAGCAAGCAAATAGGAGGACACAGCACTTAACTTTTTATAGTGCAAGAATTTCAAATGTGGAACCAACTGAAGGGTGCAGATATACCAGCCTAAAGTCCACATAATGCATTGACAGCCTGTCTGTGTGTCATTGTTGTTTTCACTGGCTTCAGTATTCTGCATTTTTCACCATTACTAAGCAGAAAACACTTCTGTGCAGTGGATGGTGGTGGCTTTATGAGATGTTGTAACTTCTTCTTCTGTTTAAGAAGAAACAAAAGAACTCTGTCTATGGCTCCATCTCTGGTACAGGTAATACACTGTTGTTGAGGGCTTACTTTTTCAAAGTTCACAGAAATAAGGACTTTCCCCTTCTGGAGTTTAGTTCTTCAGCACCTGTACATGTGTGAAAGTTAGTGGACACACACATAAACACAAATACCTACATACTTATTTTCTTTACTGTCTGCTCAAAACGGTCAGTGAGGTTTGAGGCAAGGAATTTGTTTTAGTCATCTGAAAATTAGACATGTGGTCTAATCTGTATATGTTTATTCAGGGCTTCTGTACTCAGTCGGGAGAGATGGTCACCTCCAGGAGATTGTTCATCACTATAAGGTTAATTTCAAGGGATGATAACTTGGACTGAATATATGTCTTTCTGATCATTAAAACTGGATGGAATAAATCCCATCCCAAGAGGCTAAGGCAACTACCCTGGGAAGTTGTCTAAACACCTTTAGTTCTTACTACATTTCCTTAAAATGTGATGATATGCAGAATTTTAGAGTATATAAAATATAAAATGGAATCATACCAGAACTGGAAGCAGGAGCAGGTAACCTTGAAAGCAATACAGAGGCACTGTCCAAATATGCAGGAGTGAAGTAAGGACTGCCAAAGTCCACCTGAAGCTGAATCTGGTGGTGGACAAGAGGGGCAGCAAGAAAGGATTCTGCCAGTAGATCGACAACAAAAGAAAAACTAGAGTAAACATGGGTCCAGTGCTCAATGGCACTGGGGGCTTATGGCAAAGAACATGAAAAGACTGAGGTACTCAATGTTTTCTTTGCCTTGGTCTTTACTGGTAAGACTTGTCTACAGAAATCCCAGGTTGCTGAAACCCGTAAGGATGTCTCCAGCGAGGAAGTCTCTTCTTGGTGAAGGAGGATCAGGTTAGGGACCATTTAAATACATTGGGCATACAGAAGTCCATGAGACCTGAGAAAATATACCCATGAGTGCTGAGGGGGTGGTTCAATGTCATTGTAAGTCCATTCTTTGAAGAGTCAGTCTTCGAAAAGTCAAGGCAATTGGATGACATTCCTGTGGACTGAAGAATGACACTTGTGTCTTCATGAATAATAACGATAGGATCAGATCCACAGGACAGTCAGCCTCACCTCTGTCCCTAAAAGGTGATGGAGCAAATAATTCCTGAAAACATTTTCAAACATATAAAGAACCAGGAGGTGATTGGGGTAGTCAGATTTATGAAGAGGAAGTGATGCTTGACCCACCTGATAGCTTTCTATGATGTGACAAATCTCTTGGCGAGTGAGGGGAGAGCAGTAGATGTTATTTATCCTGATTTCAGTAAGGTTTTCAGTGCTGTCTCTCATAACATCCTCACAGCCAAACTATTGAAGTACAGACTAAATACGTGCATAGTCAGGTAGATTAAAACTAGTTGAATTGTGAGTCTCAAAGGGTCGAGAACAGTAGCATGAACTACAGCCAGACACTAGTGGTATACCCCAAGGGCTGATACTGGCCACAATGATTTTTAATCTCTTCATTAACCACTGGATGATGGGGCAGAATGTAAGCTTGGTAAGGCTGCTGATGACACACAACTGGGAGGAGGGGTTGGTAAATGAGATATTTGTCTCCCATTCAGGGGACCTCAACAGGCTGGAGAAGTGGGCAGAGAAGAACCTCATGAAGATCTAGAAAATGATGTGCCAAGTCGTGCACCTTGGCAGAAATAACCCCATGTGCCAGTATATGCTGGGGACCTACCCAAGGAGTTTCACAAAACAAGACCTGGGGGTCCTGGTGGACACCAACGTGAATATGAGACAGTAATGTGCCCTCGTGGCAAAGGCTGCCAACAGCATTGTGGCCTGCATTAGGAAGAGTGTCCCCAGCAGGATGAAGGATGTCATCCTTTGCCTATACCCAACCTCAGTGAGACCACATCTGGAATGCTGTGGCCATTATGGGTTCCCCAGTACCGAGACACATGGACATACTAGAGCAAGTCCACTAAGATGATTAAGGGACTGCAGTATCTGTTGTGTGAAAAGAAGCTGTGAAAGCTGACACTGTTTAACCTTGTGTGTATCTTACCAATGTGCACAAATGCCTCTTGGGAGGGAGTAAAGAAGGAGAAGCCAGACTCTTCTCAGTGGTTCTCAGTGAAAGGACATGATAGTCATGAAATGAAATACAAGAAATTCCATTTAAACATAAGAAAAAAGCTTTTTCTCTGGTTGTGTACTCTGGAGAAACAGATTCTCCAGAGAATTTATGGAGTCTCCATTCTTGGAGATACTCAAAACTCAACTGAACATGGTCTTGGTCAGCCTGCTCCAGCTGACACTTGTCGTGACAGGGGAGTTAGACTAGGCAATCTCCTGAGGTCCCTGCTAGCTTCAGCTGATCTGTGATTCTGTAATTGCAGAGAGGCTTGGGAGTTTCCAGAACTGCAGTGAAACCTTTCTTTGTCTCTTTTTATCATTAACAAACCAGTAAGAGCTCTCTCCTCTGCAGCCAGCCTGTCTCTGAAAGTAGTAAAATGTCAAATACTGTAGAAATGCAAAATATATAATTGTTGCCTTTTTACTATTAACATGTAATTAATTCCATTTTGTTTAATGGCAAAGGAATAAATAGCTCCTGAATGTATAGTTAATGCACAAAGAAAACCCACAAAACTGTTACAGGATAGCAGCTTCACAAAAGAACATCTGTTAAAGGAAATGACCTGCACAAAGTCATTGAAAGTCCATTATTCACTAACTGGCTACCTATTGAGAACTAAATGACGCAAATGACTTATACTCATTGGCTTTTCATCTCCATCGAAGTAGGCTCAAATCCCTAATAAGGCACCAGGTGAAAATGAGTCTCTAAGGCCTCTATTCCAAATCCCCTGTTATGCACCATATAAATTAGCACATTAGCAGGCTTGCCTCAAGGGAAAAGCAGGACTAGGACAGCAGGTGTGTCACACAGCATAATTGAGATGCAGCAGCAGAGCAGGCTGGTGCTTTTGCACAGTGCCAAGCTGCTTCACGCCACCTCTATTGATCTGTAACTTTCATGAGCTCTAGACTGGCTCCTCATTTTAAAAGCCCCAGCTTCTGTTACATCAAAGAAGCCCTCCAAGGGGAAAAAAAAAAATCACTGAAGTTTTTGATTGAATAGGCCAACCAATAGAGAATGCACAGATATGAAAACGTTTGTCAATATTAATTTGGTATATACAGACGGTTCAGAAAACAAATTAAGGACAGTCTGTTTGCATTTTTTTTTTCTCTTCAAAGGCCCACAGGCTGTTATGAAGACTGTGCTGTGGGTGAAAGGAGGAAGAGAATATGTCAGGCATTAGCATGCTGTTGTACACAGAGGGTGGTTTTTTGTTTTGCTGGTGTTGATATGCTAGTGGGGTGAAAGAGTGGAATGAGTCTAAGACAGTTTTAGTAGGGAAGAACTTCTGTGAACAATATGAGTAGGGAAAAGAAAAGTAATCTTAACTGTATACAATGGAAAAATTAGGCTTATTGAAACTTTCAAATTTTGAGAGTCATTTCCCCACTATTATGCATTAACATTATGATACTGAGTAGTCTCTGTATCACAGGCCATCTGTCCTTCCTGCGAAACAGTGGTGAGGAACAGGGTCAGAGGAATTCCTGAAAGCCACCAGCCTAGCAGCCTGGCTTTCCCAGCCTGCCATGCTAATGCAAGATGTCATCAGCTCCAGGGGAGACAGCAGTAGATACCTGTTTGATTCAAAGTTCAAGGCTCTCATTCCATATGTATTTACCTGACAGAGCACCAGAACAATGTGGTTGCTGTCATAAAGCACTGGGAGAGGGTTCCCTGGTGGAGTCCTGTGCATTTCCAAGGCTCAGCTGAATTATTCCTGTTAACAAGGCAAGGCTGATGTGTTGAAGTGAAGCACTGATAAAAAGCAGTAAAACCACTTCATTTGTTCTCATCAGGAGCTATTTGCAAACCTGCCAAACTGGAAAACAACTAGAAAGCCCCATCTTTTGCTTAGTGATTATAAAATTCTTATTAGTGCATAACCCTTCTTCCTTGTTGATGGTTAAGAGACTGTCTTGCAAAATTCTGGATTAAATTGATGTGTTCAGTGCTTTAATCTTGGGGAATCAAATTATCTCTCCTGACATTCTGATGGCTTTACCAGGATGACATAAAGAATTATATTGGCAGAAGGATGCAGGTGAAGTCCAAAACCAGAGATCCCAATTAGCTGTTGTGGAATAAATCCCAGCTACCCTTCAACACTTCAAATATGATACACTGGATTCTGTACATTCTACCTAGCTTTGGATCTGAAAAAGCAAAATGAAAGAGGTCTTCAAAAGTTATCCCTGTAACTAAATAGATGCATGGAAGTACTGGTGAATATTCATGAGTATGGTCCTAAATTTAACTCTAAAATTGCCTTGAGGTCGTGAAAACAAGAATTCTCTTTCTTAGAAAATGTCAATGTGTAGCTCTTTGTCTCCTGAGGTAGAACCAAAGGGACACCCTCTAAAGTTATTCACATGAAGAGTAATGACAAAGGAGAAGAGATATGTGAAATCTGAGAATTGGGAAATGTAGATTAATACAGAATAATAAACTGGCTAGCAGTTAGAAAGAAGCACAGATCTCACTAACTGATTTCAATCTTATCTTGAATTACAGTCTCCTGAATGCCCTAGCCATCACATCATGGATTCAACCTTTGTACTCCACTTGAGCTTAAATGTAACTGGACCAGAAAAAAAGTGATCCCTCATTTTCTCTATTAACTATCCTGATGTAGCATGCTCTCCTTTTTTAGCTTTATTGACTTGAGAAGCCCTATCCAGTGAAAGGTTAGCCAGGACCCCAAGGAGAGACAGACTCAGATCCAGTCTGCAAGAAGCGGTTTAGGCACTGAACAAACTCTTTCACTGGAGGCCCAGATATGACTTTTACAGACATCCTTGTTCAGGCACACATCTTTTGTGCCTAATTCCGAGATTTCAGCAAATGAATATTGTCTGACCAGTAATAACTAAATGCGTAAATCGTTACTACCAGACCCACGTAACTTTGAGCATTCCAAGATCTCAATCTCTGAATAACTTCAGGCGCTATGATTTAAAACATTGTTGTTGGGGTCATGTTTGGTGTACAGAGATTATCTTTCCATCTGCATAGAGTTACCCAGAAACTTTCTACAAGTCTGACCTTTCACATGGTTGTCAGAGGTTGAAAAAGAAACTAGTGGTCTCTCCTGTAAAAATATATGTGTGTGTGACACAAATATCTGAGTCTATTTCTACCTGCAGTAGAAATTTTAGATAAGAAATCTTGCTGTCTAAACCAAGGTCTTCTTATTTGCTTTGGGTGTGACAATTAGGCTGTGACATTTTCTTGGTAAAGAGGCAGCAAAAACATATAGCATAGTATGTGTGTATGACATAAATAACATTATACGTATGTTTTCTTAGCTTTTTTGTCATATGACAAAAATTCAACAAGGTTGCATGCATAATTTCATGTGCAAGAAACCAACAGCTCCATGAATCACATCCCTCTGTTGGCATTTTGACTTGAAGCAAGCAGGGAATTTGAAGATGGAATCTCAGCTTTTCACTGCTGAATTTAAGAGTGGTTTTATTTCTCAATGACCATGTAGTAATATTTTGTAATAGTAGTAACTGATTGTCCTGGGTTCAGCTATAGCAGTCATTTTTTCTCCTTCTTAGTAGCTGGTGCAGTGCTGTGTTTTTGACTTTCAGCCTGGGAACAACGCTGATAACACCGATGTTTTTAGTTGTTGCTCAGTAATGGTTACTCTGACCAAGGACTTTCTCAGTCTCAAGCTCTGCCAGGGAGGAGGGGAAGCCGGGAGGAAGCAGAGACAGGACTCCTGACCTAACTGGCCAAAGGGCTATTCCATACCACAGCACATCATGCCCAGTATATAAACTGGGGGGAGTTACCCGGAAGGCCCAGATCGCTGCTCGGGTCGGGCTGGGTATCGGTTGGCGGGTGGTGAGCGGTTGTGTCCTCTCCCCTTGTTATTCCTCTTATCATTATTATTGGTGGTAGCAGTAGTGGTTTGTATTATACCTTAGTTACTGGAGTGCTGTTATCTCAACCCGTGGGAGTTACATTCCTCCGATTCTCCTCCCCATCCCTCCGGGAGCGGGGGGAGGAAGGAAAAGGGGGGGGAGTGAGCGAGCGGCTGCGTGGTTCCCAGTTGCCGGCTGGGCTTGAACCACAGCACCGATTATGATAATATAGTTGCTATGGGAAGACTATTATTTAATTTGTATTCATTTACATGAATTGTGTGGGATCATATAGCATCAACATTCTATTATAGAATAATAATTATTCTCTGGTATGCTTCATATAAAATCCTTACCTTGCATATATAGCCATATAGGTTATACGCCATCAGTCCCATGCAAGTCTTTTGAAGGAGGCCTCTGGCTTGATGGGCTGCCAACACAGAAGGAAATCACATCATCGGGGAAAGTCTTGGGACACTTATAATCCCATTTTAGCCCTTTAGCAGACCCTTAAATAGTGCTGAGATGGCTCATTCACTTTGAGCAGAGGATCATTTCAGCCTTATGCAGCTGTTGTTATCAAAGTTGACTTTTATAAAACAATTGCTTCACTGATGTAACCAAGACATTAGTGTTATAAGTAGCATGGTAAAGGGAACTGCTGTAATATCTTAGAGTTCACGAACTTAATGCTTTGATACAAAAAATATGACATTACTCTTTTCATAAATCCTTAGGTGATGTAGGTACAGAAATCCTACTGACAGTCATAGCATGACAGAAAATCATCTAGTCTCTTCTGCCTTAAGGCAGGATAAGCAATACATAAACTATTTCTGGCAGATACTGTCTAATCTGTTTTTAAAGACCTCTGATGATGGAGACCCCAACACCTCCCTAGGCAATCTGCTGTAGTACTTCACTGTCCTTGCAGTGAGACTTCAGCAGGGGTGGGAGGGTATTTAAAAATGGGAGAATCAAGGAAACAAAAGAGAGGGCAAGGGTTACAGTCATAAGCCAATCAAGGGAGGTTTGCAAAAACAAGATTTTTTTAATGTATGTGGATCGTTACATAAAGGATATCTGAGGATAGTGGGATGAGGTAGTATCTAGGGACAAAATGGATCCTATGAAAATCAGAAAAGGTAGGGATTTTTTGTTTCTTTCCATTCCACAAACTCTGGCATTCTCCGCTATTGGAAAAGCCTGGGAATACAAAAGAAATTGTATTCTTTGATCACAGACCTAACACTAAACCAAATCTAACAGGGAATTGGAATTGTAGAGGCATTAAGAAGACTTAGAATACCACTCATGGCTAGATTAAAGTAAAAGCTCTTGAATAATTTCCTCCTTCACTTCAGAGTAAAAACCTTATCGCCCAGAAAAACGAAAACAAGGCAAAACCCACTCATCTCAACTGCTTTGCATCTAGTTCTGTGTTGTAGGCCAAGTTGTAAGGAGGGTGTTTGCAACAATGAGGCACTAATGTATTCATTGGAACCCAGAGTGTTCTCTGAAAAATACTGAAGTACAAAAGCGATTACCATTAATCATTATATACAATGAAAGTAACATTATCATCAAGTGATAGCGCCTTCTGAAATAATACATTACAACCTAGGATAAAAGAGCACTTTCTGCATTGCTATTACTGTTATCTCATGAATGTTTATTCTTTAGCTTTTTTTTTTTCTTTTTATGTTTTGCTGTCCAAGTGGGGTTTGACCTTAGTAAAGAGCATGGTTTTCCCATGTTTTGCTCTTTACAGACAAAGTTAATTTTCTATAATAATGAAGAGCACAGCTATTGCAACCTTTGGGCGTGCAAACTGGAAATATTTGCCTAAAGCCCTCAAACAGGGTTTTGCAAAGGGAGGTGATGGCTTCTGCCCAAGTGAAATTCAGCTATCATGCAGAAAAGCAGTGCCAGCTCTCCGTATCATGATACTCTGCCAATTACTTAAACAGACCACAGGCCAAGTTCTTTTGCATCAAACATGTGGAATTGCCTGAGTGCAACTTGCAGTCAATTCTAGCACAAGCAAAGAAGAAAGGTGGGCAACCTGGGGCAGCAGAATTCAGTGAAGGTTCAGTCAAGGAAGCAGGGGCCTTTATCTGGTGATGAGGCAAAGTCGCAGAAAAATTCTGAGTGGATGATCAGGTCTGATATGTTCTTGACTGCCACCTCTATTTTACATACACACCTGGCACCTCTAAAATTGGTTCTAGAGTAAATATTTTCCTGCATGATGTGAAGAACTGCATGTATGACAAGTATAAAAATCTCCACAGGTTTTTTTGAGACATTATAGCTTTAAATAAATTGAGAATTCAGAAGAAGTATGGATGCCCATTAGTAGCTTTTTAGCACATTCTCCTGTATTAATATAATAGATCCAAGAAGTTTGTTTCTTCTTTGATTTAATGGTAAAGATATTTGCCCTTACATCTTCAGCCTTTGATAATATCCATATGAAACATGAATTATTGGTATGGACAAAGTGAATGTTGTGTTTATATGAAATTGGCTTTGCTACAGTTTTGCACTGACTTCTGAGAAACATTGTTTTCTTGTCTTCCTGTAAATTTAATAGAATTACACCTATTCAGATTTTAAAATATGCCTTAGTTTTTTACTTCTAGCACACTTAGCTACTGCACTTGGGTTTTGTCAGCCACCACTTTTGTTAACTTTCCTCAACATTGTTCCATTCCAACCGTGTGGGTATTTGTGTCTGTGTAGATCAGACCCATGCAGATCACTGAATTACCCAGGGTTTCTCGAGGTGCTTACCGCCACGGTGGCAGCCAGTGCCATAACCCCTGGACCAAACAATCTCCCTCTCTCTGAACGAGTGGAAATCAACACTTAAAAAGTCGTGGATTTACAGTTCTCTCTGCTTTAAAATGTAGAGTCATGTTCTCTGATAGTCTCTAGCAGAGATGTACCACTTCCAAAGGACATGTTCAATGTAGCATAATCTCTGACGTTTAGCTGTAGGTCCTACAGGACTGTGATGTATCACCACACTGCATGGTGCTGTCCTTCATGGTCCAGAGTTACAAATCATACCTTTCGGCTGCTACTGGCTTGGAGATAGCATGTAGAAATTGGAGTTTGGAAGGGATAGCCCAAGGCCTCACAGTAAATGGGTGCCTGAAGCATTCAAACAAAGCAGGTTCAGTAGGAATAGCTGCGGTTAAGGGGAAACTGGCTAATAGCCAATGCATACTGGTAAGGCAATGAAGCTGAAAGGGAAACTAGGCTGAAAGGGTTGAGTACCTTTCTCTGTGGTGTGGGAGGAGGCAGGAGGATCTGTGCTTTGCTTTGAGTCCACCTGAGTCTCATGAAAGAAATGGAAGCAAAGGGGCTATTCTGTGGATGAGGACACAGCTGGCTGGTGTGAAGCATCTCAGAAGAAAAGAAAAAATCTGACAGACTTCTGAGTTGTTTTTGCTGCTCTTCAGGGATCTGTGATATCTGTGAATGTTGAGAACAAAGCAAGCAATGCTTACTAAATACTTTGATAGGGAAGTCTTTTTTATCCAAGAATTTTTTAAATAACTCTACAGTTTCAGCTGATGGCTTCAGGTATAAGTCAGGTTTTGGAGTTTTTTGACCTCACATTATTTCTCTCATAAGATCCATGAGCATTACAGGAAAAATGGTTTATATGATACCAGTACAAATACTGTAGAAAATCTGTTTATTTACTGGGAATAGTAAGAATGCAGCTATATGCAGTATCTTATTAGCTGCTATCCAAATATACCAATGTTTCATTCTGTAAGTGGTATTCTAGTCAAAGGTGTTGATCTTTCTTTTGACATTTTCCTGCTTCCTCTCATGTATGCTACATGAGGGTTCTCTGTTCTGCAGTTCTTTTGGGTTTAAGTTGGTCAAATCTAGGGAAAACAGTGGGGAATCAAATCTAGGGGGTCAAACCAGTGGGGAATCAAAACCAGTGGGTCAAATCTAGGGAAACCAGAGAGGCCAAATCATGCTGAAGTAAAAATGTACACGAAATGTGATATTATATCACCTTGTGGATCTCTCCCATATCGCATTTAGTAGTGTCTACTCTCAGAGTTTCAGGTTAAGGAGAGGTTAGTGTGAATTGTCACAGGTAACAAATTGGTGGAATTACCAAGGAGAGCAGAAACAGATTGAAGATGCATTTGACTGCAATTTGGTGTATTTGTTTCATTAAACCGTGGTTCTCTACTGACTTGTCTTCAACAAGACATTTTTCAAAATTCTCCATGTGATTGCTTGGCTGAATAAAACATCCCATCAAGCTGTAACAGCAGTGGTGTTGCACTACATTTTGTGCTGAGGCACTGATGAGGCTTGATTCATGTGTTCTGACAGAGGCTGAACAATATGATGTACTTCCTTGCAATGGATACAGTTTACAGGACAAACACGGCTTTCACAACAAGGTGCCTTTGTGTTTGACTTGTTTGTAAATATGCCTGGATTGCATGCATGGAAAATGAGAATCCATGAGCACTTTGAGGATGATGGTGGCGTTAGAGGGTGGGATCATATCGTCATATTCACAGGTCAAGGGTGGAAGAGAACAGAACCTATGGGTGGTTTTTACCACTGAGTTAGGATTGGGGATTTACAGCAGTTGTAGTCCTAAAGCAGATTAGAGATTGGTGATAAAAGGCCTTCAGATGCTCGGTGAATCTCTGGGTTATCTGGTGCAAATCTAGGGTGACCCATGTGAAATACGCTGTCACTAGGTGAAGGAAAGAATTTCCATTTTTTGTAGAATTTGATTACGAATTCTGCAAGACTGCTTGCTTGTTTGATATTGGCAAAATGTCTGGCAGGGTTCTTGTGATATAAGTGCACTATCAGTAAGAGTCACGAATATATGCAGCATCAAAGCTACTTTAGCAGTGAGAGAGGGACTGGAGCTGTCACAATTTCAGATTAGCAACACTCTCCCTTCTGGGCAGGAGCATTATTGTTTGTTGGGGAATTGAGGTATCCCAGTACTTCCCTTTGGAAGAGAGAGGCAAGGCTGTTTGAGGAGAGTGTCAAACCTGAAAGCCAAGCATGTGAACAGCCAGAGGCTTAAAGCTGCAAGCTGTTGTGTCGACAAGAGAAGGCCTGGAGGCATGTCAGCATGGCACGCGCAAGCCAGCGGCCAAATGTCTCTTGCTGTGCCTGTGCCCAACTGGGTGTTTACATACATGGCCTCTCACTATGTCTGTAAGCCCTCAAGATGCAGATGCTTCAACACCTTACTTCTGAACCTTTTAGTGGCAGGCAGCCTGCATATGGAGGACATAAATTATAGATAGAGTCAGCTGGTATTAATTCTGCTATTTATTTTTTAAAAACATTGAAGCAAACAGTGCAAACCCCTTCATTCTTAATAGAGCAAGACTGGCGGGCACTGTGCTGAAGGAAACTTCTCTTGTTTGTATATCTTGTTTACCAGTAACTTAAAGGCTTTCTTGTAAGTTTATCAGTACACAGTATAGAGTGCTGTTTCTGCAGTCTGTGGAATCTGTTGTTACTTCTAGACAAAATAAGAAGAGCAGTCATTTCCAAAAATGAGACAGCTCTTTATAACTGTGAGGAATGAGTTATGCATAATATATACATACTTCAGAAACAAAGATTATCTGCTCTGTGGATATCCACACAGTATTAACCGACTGAATGTAAGAACCTATCCAGTGACAAGCAAGCAGGAATTAAAACAATGCCAAAGGTGAGGATATTATATTGGATAATGGGAAAGAACTGTCAAAAAAAAAAGAAATTAAGTGATAAAATTCTTGACTGCTAGCCAGTTATTAAAAGTGAAAGCTTACAAATGTGCATAAAGATGCCATCATTGAGAAAGAGGGATTCCAAGTTAGGGGGAAGGAGAGGAAGAAAGATCTACCTAAGGAGTGTCAGTTCAAAGTTGAGTGGCGCATGAAAAAGAAATGCAAGGAGGCCTCGTTTATTTCACCTGGCAAAAATATCAGGTGAGGGATCTTGTAAATGTGGAAAGGGAGAGATAGGAAAGGAGGGAAGTAAATGTAAAGATGAACGGAGATCTCAGATTAGCTGAGACAGCTAATACAAGCCCTGTCTTGAATTATGAAATCTTTGAAATGTCATTTTGTCTCAGATTTTGAAGGGAGTATAGTAGCCAGCCTCTTGCACAGTGTCAGGAGATCAGAAGACAGAAGCCCTGCCTCAAACCCTGTTATGCATCCGGCCGTCACAGCATGCATTTCCCATGATGACAGCTGGCACTCACAGTATGTTCTTCAGGATGGCGTATATATTGATTTATGTAACAGACATACCACTAGCATTAGATCATGTGGCCTGACATAGAGGGATTGTGTAAAACACATAGTAAAGCTCCTCCCACAGGTTAATTTTTGTGGGTTTTTTTTTTTTTGTTCTAGCTACCCTATTTTAGGGACTCTTTATGCTAAATTTGTGCACTAGGTGCTATTTACTTTGGGTTTAATGGTGGTATTGAAGGAATAAATAATGCCTTGTTCAGATAAAGTTTCTCTCTTAATTGCTTTAAAATTTATGTTTGTCACTAGATCCTAAAAGAAAAAGGCTGCTACTGAATTCCAGCATCGGCCAACCCTGTTGCTTTGCAACACCTCAGAAACGGGTGACACTCAGAGGTCTTGTCCAAAGTGGCTGAACTATATGGTTTTACTCAGAGTGACATGGTGAAAGCCAGGCTAGATTTCCTGAAGACAAACTGAAGTGAGTCTAAGCTTGGCACCTCTTCACTCCCTACACTGGAAAGCCATGATGAATCTTTACCTGATGGTACCTTGGGCAGGGCTGGTTCTTGTTTGGAATTCAAGCATATTGTATTTGTTCTCAGTCCCAATTATTGTCAAGCATTATCCTCCCTATTTCCCTTAGGTAGACTGGGTTTCTTACTCTTTGTGCTTATAAGGTAGTTATAAGGTCGATGGTACTGAACTTCTCGTATTTATTTTTAAATTGTTACCTTCTCTAAGTGCTATTATTATTTGAACTAAAGTTTGGCTACAGCACTTGCAGTATATGACTTCTGCCTTTCTTCCCTTCTGTGCAAAACTGTAGATAGTAGCCTCTTCAAAAGTCCCATGAAAGTCAATGGGGTTTATTCTTTTAGTGTTTCAGTCACACTGATAAATGATATCTAAGTTGTTTGGGTGTTGAGCTCTTGCAGATTTCAACAGCAGTTGCCCCTAGATATTTTCAGGATGTGCTTTAGGTTCAGACCCTCAACATTTTGCTTATGTATGTTTCCTCTCTCATGTTACTATTGAAAAAAATCAGTTTACATTGTTGCTGAGAAGTTCTGCTGGCATCCCAGTCTCTCTGGGAAATGAGATCCATGTACACTCTGTGAAGACCAGCGACTGCTGGAAGACTATTGCCCTGAGACACCCTCCCAGCGAAGACCTTCTAAATACAGTGGAGTGTTCAAGTGAGAGCTTTCAACAAACTTGTCCTAGCCCAGCTGAATGCCACTTAGCTCTCCTAGTCTTTCTTTTTAAGACAATTGCACCACCTCTTTAAAGATCTTTTCCTGTTCTTCTGAGTACCTTCTGGTCTGCTAATTGCTTGTGGGTAATGACAGTGTTAGCACAGCATGCAGTATTCCAGGTGTGATTGCATCAGCACTGTATTTTCATTCAGCGGTATCATTAGTCATCACTGTTTGCAGTATAGAGGGCAAACGGAGTGGCTTTTCCAGTCCAAACAGTTTTAGTCATATACTGAGGCTGGCATGTAGAAGTGTGAACCCTGTAAAAGACCAGGCTCACAATTTCATTATCAAACCTAGCTCCTACTCCCAGCCAAACACTCTTGGATAAACAGAATCCTGTGCTTTGCCATTTTGCTGCTGCGTATTAATATAGATTCCTCTGAGAAGCTGATACACAGTGAATGTAGTTAAACCACTTTTACCATGATCATAATAAGAAGGCCCTCATGAAGTCACAGAAAAGCAAGCCATACATATAGTGCATTTTCTGCAATTTATATTAAAATTATAAATAACTGCAGAAAAAGTGGGGATTTGGGAGATTAGAAGTGTGCATTATTTCCTTTATGGCATTGCTGCTTCTGAACTGGCAGTAGCATTGCACTACTTATTCTCTGCAGGGCATCAAGCAGAGGTTGGGAAAGTGGATGTCTACTCCCTAAAGCAATTTGTTTTAGCAGTACTGTAGAAACACAGCTCAGAATTATGTTTAATATGAATGAGAAGCTGGAACCACTTGAGAAGGCAGATGGAGGATTTCCAGACCTATTAACCTGCCTCCTTCATGTTTTGCATGTACATTCATCAAGTTTTCTGCTTCTGGCAGCTTAAGCTGGTTATGCCACACATAGGTTTTTACCTGGACCATGCTAGGAATGGCTGCCTCAGTATAATGACTTATTTTGTTCTCCCTGTTGTTACATGAGTTTCAGTTCAAAATCCACAGGACTGTTTCTATCTCACCACTGAAGGGCTTTGAGCTTGCACAGGGGAGTGGCATCTGAATAGGGCTGAATAGCTAGTTCATCACCCAAGACTGTATAGACAGACCAGTAAATAACCAGCAGTAATTCCAGACACAAGCTCATTCACATTCAGTGTAGACCTAGTCCTTGTCTCACAACATGAAAGGCTTCCTTTTTTCTGTGGGATGTGATACATTTTTTCTGGCCAACAAGATGGCAGCAGGTTAGTCGGGGTGGGGGGGAAGAAAAAAAAATTAGATTTCCTTTATTTTCTTTTATTTTAAAGAAGAAAGAAAATTCTGGTGATGGCCTAGTTTTCATAAATATAACTGAGGGCCTTCATTATTTTCTTACTGGGACAGCAGCAATGTTCCATACTTCACTTTCATTTAACATGCTGCTTGCATGTAGTTGAAGGTTAAGATGTCTGTTTTGGTTTTGTCTTGATTTCTGCCGAAGTGATTTACTACTTGTAAAAGGAAAAATATAGGAGAGGGGATCTTGTAAGCATGTACTTCTGCAAATGTACTGGATTTCATACTGCTTGCTGTTAGAGACTGCAGTTTCTAACTCTCATGGTAGCAGAGAAAAGGCTGGAAATGTGATAGAATGCATCCTTTCCATGCATACAATTCTTAAAATATATGCTTTGGACATGCTGAATGTTATGAAAATCAGTTGTAGACAGCTTCTAGAGCAACTGGGATTATTGATATTAACAGTGTAAAGATGGTACCTGAGTTATTTATAACAATGTTTCTCAGTAGTCCTCTTCCAGGCAAGTCACCTGCAAATTGATTTTTCCCTGCCAGAAGATAAGGTGCCAGAATAAGACACCTAGAAACAGAACATCATTGCTTACCAACATGGCCATGGGGAGGTTGTTTGTCCCCACATTGGCTGTCTGCGTTCGATGTCCAGTACAAGTTCTCCCATTGGAACAATAACTGTGAGGAATGGCATAGGTACGTTTGGTCCTGTGTGAGAGCAGAGAGGTGTGTTAGGCAATCTGTTATGCCTCTTGACACATTTATGATCCTCTTTAATGTTTGCCGGGCCCACGAGGGGTTGGAGCACTTTCTCTGGTCATCTGAATAGGGCAAGCCCAAGTTCTCAAGAAAACAGTAAGAAGTCATGTCTGATGATCCTCTTGATGGCACAGAGAAGTCCAATCATACTGAATGGCACTGTGTTTCTCCTGGTGTGGCCCAGCCTGGCTGTCTTGTCTGATAACTAGCTTTTGCCTTGAATTTGATACTAGGATATAGAATTCATGATTGCTGGTCCACAGTATGGTCCACAGTATTGCTGGTCCACAGTATGTCGCAGAGTTTCTTTCAAAGAGCCTGTCATGGCTGGCTGAGTTACGTAAGTTACAGGCTAAGGCTTAATTCAAGCTGTATAAAGAGCCTTTCTGAAGATCGAAGGACCTGTGTTTAAACACTGGTAAAAGTACATGTGATGTGATGTCTATAATAACAGGTAATAAAATTTATTTTTTCCCAGGCTTATATGTTTAAGAAGCTTAATTAACAAAATGATAAAAATAGTATTTATATAGTTATAGTCTTCAGTCAATAGGGGCACAATTATTCTTATATTCAGTATTTTAGGTGGTTTGCTTATCATATTTGAACAGGTCTGAGATCTTACGGTACTGTATATTATACCTCAACAGACTTGTAGCTGTGAGGATGGCTAAAATACCCTTTATCTCTTGTCCTTAAAGCATTGGATGAATGCATATACAGAGGACATGAACATCAACCAGGTTTTCTTAGAAATGGGGAAAATATTAGAGGGTTTTACTTGGCACATCATTTATGCTTTAAAAATTATGTTTTTGTGAAAATAATCCTGATGAACATGTTTGTCATGTCTCTTCAAATCATACAATTGCTTTTATACTCTCTGGGCTTTCAAGCCTTTCTCTTTTAAACACTCTGTAGCCTGTACTGAAGTAATCTCCAACACTAGGATTTTGACTATAGAGAAAATAATTGCTTCTCACATGATCCTGACTTGCAACTGAATATAAAATTATACAGCACTACTGGTTTGGTTTTTATTTTCCTTAGCCTATTATACCCCTTCTTCCATTTTATTGCTTCAGTTATCTGCATCCACCTTGCAGTGCATATCAGAGCCACAGGTCTTATTTTAGATTGGGTATCACTCATGATAACTGGGAATTCTAGCCCTAATGGACAGTGGCCAGTTTTTAATTTCTTTCTGTTGTGACTAAACAGAAAATGTGAGCTTTTTTTTTGCTTTTTTTTTTTTTTAACTAGAAAGAGATAAGAAGAAATAAAAAGATGGAGAAGTGGTTAAACGTTGAGTCCTGTAAAGCCTTGCTTTTGTTTATTGTCTCCTTAGGCTGCTCAGAGTAGAAACTGCATGAGTAAGAGTTGAATTAATAGATTACACTTTGCATTATTTCATATGTGACCCTTACAGGATGTCCCTGGGACATGTATCTGTATTTGATGAATTAAAGGAAGCAATAACAGCACTCTGGAATGACTCATCCTTTCAAAGAGCTGTGGAAGTGTACAACTGTTGGTCTTCAAAACATTGCAGGCAGAGGACAGTGCTAGTTTTTTCAACACAAGGAGATGTCTTGCTATCTCCCTGACTGACTCTAATCTGGCAAGGTTTCTTGAACAACACAGGAAGGTAGCCGAAAGGTAGCAGGTATCCAAGAAAATGGCTATAAAACCTCCTTTAAATCAGTATCCGTGTGCTTGACTCAACCCTGTCTGCCTTTCCAGCTGGCATCTTTACTGCTTGAGCACCTACAGTAAGTGTAAGGAGAGCAAGGCATGCTGCGTCAGGTCTGGAGAAACTCCAGCTAATTCTCCTGGCTTTTACTATCTTGTTCCCATATTGATAGCCTGGGTTGCTATCCCACCTCACTGTCAGTAATCTCTTTCCTGCTCCTGCTTCCTGGCAAAACTCCACCCTACCAGATCTTTTTCATTTGTATTATTTGCCCTGTTACTGCTGCTGCTCCCTAGCACATGTCTCCCTGAGGGTCTGAAAATTTACCCTGTCTTAGTCGTAGCAGCTGTTCTCATTCCAGGAGTCTGTGTGAGGGCAGCCAGCATTGTCTGCTTTAGAGAAAAGTGCTTTAATCATCATGAGTGACAGGGAATAAAAGCAGTTTCTTCTTAACCTCCTCCTCATGATAGGGAGGGTTGCTCTGCAATGTCTCTCCATTTATAGTCCAATATGTTTATATAGATAGCCTCTAACGTGCTGTTCTTCTGTCTCATGCATGCCTATGTATGTGTGCTAATAGATCCATGTGAACATGCATTCATATTAGCTCAACTGTTAATTGTAGTTATTTGTTGATCACTTATTAATAACGCTTCCAAATATCTCTTCCACTGCTTGCATATCTGTCAAAAATCGCTGAGATACCATCCCTCAAAAACGACTCAATCTTCATTGTTGTCTTTCTGTGAACACGTAATAACAGAGGCTGGCTCAGAAAACCTGCTGCAATAAAACTACATCAAAAATTCAACTTCTAATGAAAATGGATAAATTTGCTGAGTTGAGTACACATCACCATAATGCAGTGTTCTGATAATAAGCACTCTGTTTAGATTTTCCCCAGAAATTACTCTGGAATTTGTATTTTATTTCTGGATCATACTACAACATAATAATGTAGAAATCAATTGACTCTGACTGTTTTAGTCTTTGAACATTTTCCTGCATGTTAATAAATCCTGATCCTGCAGGCTTAATTCAGGTTCCTTAATTTCAGTGAGCTCACATGAAATCCGAGATATCATGTTCTCATGAGTACAAACAGATGGGTGAAACAGCACTGATTTTTAACATGAAACCTTAGCCACCAGCCATGTAGGAAAATTAATTTTCATAGTCTGTGGAACTGCTACATATTCTTCTTTGCAAGTGACAATAGTTGAAAGCTATTGAGCCCTTTCCCTGTGTTTGAGCCATCTTTTTTTCCAGTGATGAACTCATGTCTGGCTGCAACTCTTCTGTTTTGTTTCTGGTGTTCAACAATTTTAACTCTAATGAATTTTGGGTAACTGAAGAATGGAATTCTATGCATGAAGCTGTCCAAAATGGCTGAGTACCTGTCTAGCAGAGAAACTATCTTGACTGACTCTCTCAGGGTCTGGCCCTGACTGGAAGTATTCTTGCTGAATTTACACTGTCCATTTAAAAAAATAGCAGCCCTGCTTTCACCATCAGACTAAAACCAATTATAGACTATTTTAAGCTAATGGCTTTAACACAAAAAAGATGAATGCAATCTTTTTTCAGCTACTTCTGACTAATATTCTGTCAGCCAGGCATTTTAATTAATCTTAATTCACATAAAAGCAAAAAGACATTTTTTCAGCTGGAGTCTTTATACAATCTCTCTGCTTAAATAATTGAGTCTTAACCTCTCCAGAATGAGTCTGCGGTGTTCAGGGCCATTCTAACTGCGTGTCAGAGTGTGTAATTTATTTCTTTTTTGGCTCCTCTTCTTTTTTTCCCAAATAGGGGTCTAACATTAAAATATGTCAAACATATTGAGGCTACCTAAAGAAAAAAAAAGGTAAGAAAATCAGATGCAGGCAAATTTTTAATCTCTGATTCTCCTTCTGCAGTATCTGCCAGTGTTACTTGAGCTGCTGCTTCTGCCATCATGGTTATAGTACAAATATTGGTAGTTTTAGGTGGAGCAATTTCTTAATGGCAAGTTCTTCTCTTGAAGGTTGCAGCTTGTACACAGGCATCTCATATGCTAGAACATATGACACATTCGACAGTATATCTCTAGGGCTATGAACAGTGTTAAAGATTGATAGGTTTCTTACTGAAACGTCAGAAAAACCTAATGAATCAATCTGCTGTTCGGAGAGCGTCAATTTAATAGCACTGGGGTTTCTGCATGGAAAAGATCTTTGGTCTGTAATTTCAGTGTCCTACTTCCAACCCAGACAAGTGTCCCTGGCCCTCCTTCCACACTCCTTCTCAAGGCATCAGATCTACCCTGTATCTAGGCATGGGGAGTTTCTTTTCTCAAATTAAGAATTTTCTCCTTTTAGCTTTATCTCTTTTTGCTCCATGTTACTGGACATAGTTGACTGGTTAAAGTAACAGAAGTTACAAGCATGTTCATGTTGAGATTTCAGGCTGAATCTCTGTTAGCACAACTATGTGCCAAGGATGCAGAAAAGCTGATAGTTCACAAAGAAAGTGTGCCTGATTTCTGTATAAGTTTGGAAGCTTGTAATTAGCATAGAATAGATGTATCTCATGGGATTCATCAGGAAAATTCAGGCTTAAATCTGATAAAGAAAGAGATGGAATAATTTCCCTGGGGTACAGGAGCAAGGAGCACAGGCTGTATACCAGGAACTGTTTTGCTCATTCTGGATTTCTGGTATGGCTGACACTGAAGCTGGAGTCCCATGATTGTTAATAGTTAGGGCCCTTCATGTGGTAGTGAAGTTTAATGCTTAGTTTTTCTTAGCTTGCTTTATGAAATTCAAGACAAAATAATGTGTTGGGATTTGTGGCTGCTCAGGACAATGATACCTGCATTTCATATTTTTCCAAGACCCAAGAAGACATATAAGGTATGCCTAAATTCTATCAATCCTACAGATGATGGATCAGTATTGTAAAAGTATAGATATTCTGATCATTTTCTCCTAGAACTTTTGAGTAAATAGATACATTATTTAAGTAGTGGTAGCTGTGTAGCTTTTTGCTCTGTGACATTGTCACCAGAAGAGGCTGGACTAACTCATGAGATAATTGCAGGTTTATTCTCTCTGGCTATATCTAATCTGGATATACACAAATACTTTCTGACCCTGAGAAAACATCATTGTCCTTGATCCACCCAAAGTTTCTGTCAAGAGTTAAGAGTCAGGGGCATAATCCCTTTATTTTCCCCAACTGTGCATCAAGCCTGGTTGCAGATGTTAGAGAAAAAATAATCTTTAAATATGTACGAAGAACTCGTTCTTCCTTCTCCTTGTAAGTTGTTCAGTTGCTCATTTACAGTAATTTTTGACCTCCTACGCAGGATCAGGTAAACATCAAGAGAAACACTACACAGTTTATTCATCCTTTATGGTGCATTTTTCAAGAAGTGATGTTCAGAAAGTCTGCGGCACACATGTACACCTGATGAATACATGACACCTGATGCCTCTGTTTCTATCAAAAATGTGCTTGTCTGTTTAGCTATAATACCTTCCTTACCTACACAAAGCCTGGAAAGAAAGATACACATCTGATGTAAGTTGTCATTGACAAAAGCTGAGGAGCAGGTCCTGGAATCCATTTTGCACTTTGGGTCAGTTCATGGAAAGAAAATAGACTTAATTTCACTGCAAGTTATTTGGCTGTCTGACAGCTGAAGAAGACCAGTTAAGCAAACAGAAAAGGTGATGAAAAACTGAGTTCAGAGATGGTTATGTTCAAAGTGAAAGGAGTGAAAGGGCAATACATTAGTTACTAAGGCAACTGTTTGTTTAATGCTAAATCATTTCCTCACTGAAGGGAGCAGCTTCTGTTTCAAATTAATTTCCTAAACTGTTGTTGCACTACTCACTCTTTCTCCTTACCGTGTTTCATGACCAGCACAACTTCTTGCCAGCGTCTTGTTTTCCAGCTCCCATCTAATCATTGAACTATATTTCTCAGTGAGTGGTCAGGGTACAGTTATGAGGCAGAGATTCTGCAATTTGTAGCTTTGGTTCTAATCTATCAACTGCACAACACAAGCTACCTAACACAGGAAAGACTGTCACTGACTTGGAAAGCTGCATCAAGATACAGTCACCATAGAGAGGAAAAAAAGAATAAGGTTAGTTCAGTGTTCATTCCCCTAATTATCTTTGAAGCATAGATGGTGATGATCAGAAAAAGTAGGTCTTGTTAGACTAGATGCTCTACCACTTCCTGAAGAAAACAAAATAGAAAATCTCACAGTTTACCATAATAATCACTAGCCTAACCTACTTAGCATGTTCACCAATACATTTCAAACTTTTTGGGTTTATTTATTCTCTTTCCTGAACCATTTCATCAGTTAAGGGCTTAATTCAAGTTCATTTTCTACGTAGTTCGAATGTGCGCCTTTCCTGATTTCTACTTTGGAAACTTTGTATTTTAAACTAATCATAAAATACATGATTGAAAATCCTTATTAGATGTAATTGCAGGGTTTTGTTCGGTTTTTTTTTTACTTCAAGGTATGGTAACTGAACTTCTGAATGCACTTCTGAAAATAGAAGGATTTTTATTATCAAGAATAAAAAGATTTTATATATTTTTTAATTTAAGATATTGGTATTTCTTGACATTTTAAGAATCACAGACGTTCTTATTTATTGATCAACATATGTTTCTCAGTATCAAATAGCATGATTTCATAAATAGTAATGATCTGAATGTGACGGTTTTATTTGTTAAAATATTCATGGCTTCTTCTCTGGAGTTTTAGAATTCAATCAGTTTTAGCGTCTTTTAGGGAAGGATTTTAGATGAGGAGAGGAATTATTACCCATATGTAAGAACATAGTGAGAACATATGTCAGAACTAGTGTTAAAGCTGTGTTTGAGAGGTCAGGAAGTGCAGGGGTAAAATGATAACTGCCAAAAGTCAAGCTGAGACAGGTCTTGTAAAGGAAATCTAAGCAACTTGTGAAAAATTTTTCAACCACGCAAATAAAAAGAACAAGAAAAAAAAAAAAGCTGTGCACACATTGTGCACTGAGCATGGGGATAGAATTAACAACAATCTCATTTCCCATTTTAAATTTTTTTCTTTATTTTATCTGCAGTTGAATTTGGGGGAGGGACAAAGAAGAAAAGGATAGAGGGTATTGCTAACAGGAAGAAGGGAATGGAAATTTCCACTAATAAGATACGAAAAATAAGCTTTGTAATCTCTGTTCACTCCAGCTCACAAGGACTCTGTTTTAAATACCTGAAGGTACTGACATAGAAACACGGATGTCCAGTACAAGGATTTTCTACAGTGGAACCAAGTCATAGTGGGCTTTTATGAACAGGGAACAGCAAATGAATTGCCAGTATTTAGGCACTGAGTGGCAAGAGAAAAGCAATCCAAAAAGCTGCAGACCTGCCTAACTAAGTGCAATTGTGCATTTTGAAGGGAAGAATAATGGAGTATATCCAGATAAATGAGAACAGGATCAAATATAACATAAGTTTATCAAAGGAAGATCATAGCATAATAACATACATGTTTATGATCCTTTTTTTTTTTTTTATTGGTAAAATACTTGCTTTTTAAATACTTGCAAGAGAAATTCAGCAAGAATTGCTTAACCCACAGTAGAACATTTGATGGGGTACAGAAAATGAAATTAAGTATTTAGCTGAGGAAGATTTTTGACTTGTGTAGGAACAGTACAGTGGTAAAGTATCTGGCCTACTGGTGAGATGACACAGATTATTAAGGGAAGCATTTAAGCTGGAAGGATGCTATTACAACTGTTCTTTCAGGATGGGTCTCAAAAGCAATCCTGTTTACTATTTCCATAAATACAGCTGGCACAAAATGAGGAAGGAGCAAATAGACTGCAGAGATGAGACAGCCAGAGAGGGGCCATTGATATGGTGTAGGACTCTGAGAATTGTATCACCTTAAGGACAAGAAAAGAAACAGGATGAAGATTAATACTCAGTCCAGGGTAGTGTGTAGGGTTAGACACACTCAGATTCAGAACAAAACCTTCTGCTGTAAACAGGATTGCCATCAGCTGGGGAAAAAGCAACACAAGGACAGAAAAACAGGCTGTTTGATCACAGGATGACTATGTAGCACAACCAGAGGGAGCGGGGAAAATGGTGAAAGCAGATGCGATTTCAGGTGAGATACTGTCAACAGTGGGGAAATAGTAATTTCACTGTGCGAGACTCAGGTGAGGCCTCATATAGAATATTGTGTACGGAGCAGTGCTCTGCAGTAGCTGGATAAGGTTAAATAAACCTTGACTAAGTGGGAGCTACCTGAATAATGTAGGGAATAGAAATCTATGAGTATTGACCTGGCTAATCTAATGAAGGATGAGAGGAGATTGATTACCCTAAGTAAATACAGTACTACATAAGATGGGGAGAAGCAGCATGTATAAATCACATGTAATTACATTGTTAAAAGTGAAGGAGAGTTACCTAACCATCAGAGTCCTTAAACAGCCTTTCAGTAGGAGTGGCAGAAGTAAAGTATCCATCTGGTCTCAAGATAGGTCTTGTGGAAGGTTTTTATGTTGTCATGCTTGTACAGAGAGATGCTTGTACAGAAGCTTGTCTTTAAGACCCAGGATAAAGTACCTCCACTTCAGTCTTACCGCACTGATGCAACCTACCAGTTGAACCCCCTGTACCCACAAAGATGATTCTCATTGTGCAAAGAGGAGCTGGTGGGCTCTGGGTTTGTCTTTCAGTGCCAACAGTTCCTGTAGGAGTTATCTTTGCTAGCAGAGAGAGCACTCTGCAGAAGCAGTATTTATGCACCAGCACCCAGGTTTCTTGAAGATCACCTTTTGACTGCATCTTTGTACAGTTTTGCCCCTCTTCCTTCATTTTGCCCCTTTTGCCATCTACATTGGTTCATTTTATTCCCAGTCTCTACACCTGGTTTCTTTTCTCTAGAGCTTCCAATAACATTTCGTTATACTGTAAGTGAATAATAGTAAAGACAGCTCTTTGCTTCTAAGCAGAATAGTCATGCATAAAGAATGTTGGTCTCCAAAGGCACCCTTTCCTTTTAAAATAAAAGTCTATGTTATGTGGTTTAGACCTAGGTTATAGCAGCTAAAAAGATGATGTCAGTAGATTGCATTATTTTCCCCAAAGGTAAAGCATCTATGCTTAACGAGACATTGAGGAGAGGCAGTTCAGAGGCACATCATGACCTTGGTTGTCTGAGTCCTTGTCAAGACACCTTTGTGCAACTCTTTTTTCTGTCCGCATCTCTCCAATGCGCAAAAGGATTTGAAGTAAGAGTCATGAAACAAGCAGGTTGTGGCTTTACTGCAGGGCTACCAGTTGGAGGCTTGTGCAGATGAAAGCAAATGAGTACCTCAAAGACTAGATTTTAAGAGATGCCTTGGAGGTGAAACAAACATTCACAATAAAATGGTATGTTACCTACTGTGCTGTATCTTATGAGCTGTGTGTTGAGTACCACCCAAAAGCAGACCCAAACGAGGGAATTCTCTGGGGAAACGCTCTCTTGAATCACAGACCTGGCTAAACTAACTTAAATATCTGGTTTTGTGATGAGATTTCAGTTTGTGAAGCTTTCAGCCACATCCTTCTGTTTTCACTTCACTTAAAGGAAATAGTTTTTTTGATTGGTAGATAGAAATTTAAGGTTTTGTGTCATTTGTGTAGACAGTAGATAGATTTATGGCAGCTTACATGAGAATTAGCAGTGTACCCCAAAGTTTCCTTTCTCAGTGGCATTCTGCAATACTTTGTATGTTAACTGATCTCCCCAATGGCATTCACCAATAAGAGCTTGCATAGTCTTAGATTTTGAATGGATTCTTGTCTTCTTCTGTTGTTGTTAAGTGCTTGTGGTTATATTATTAAAATGCCTACTAAGAAACTCCAGTCAACTGGTGTCAACTAAAATGCAGCTACACATGAGTAATTTGCTACCCTAAAGCAAAAGCCTAACAGGGTGATTTTATCAGTGTCTCCTGTTGACTTCATTTGGAAACATGCATCCAAGCTTCAGATGAGATATGTCCAGAAGTCTTGTATTCTGGAGCAGTATAGGTTGTGAAATACGTTGATTTTGCACTTCTTGACAGCTCATCCTCTGGGCCGAAAGATGAAAGGCACTCTAGGAGAGTCACACTGTCATCACTGAGTATTGTCTTCTGCTGCTGAGTACAGTGGAAACACCAGCATTGCCTGGCCAAGTTAGCAACTGCCTGATTCTGAGTTCCTCCTACGCGCAGGTTAATTTTATATCACGCCATTCAGAGTGACACTAGAGCAGGCCATTTGTGAGCTAAGAAATGTATCGTATTATTGTGTGCATATACTTCCATCGAGAGTCTGCTGAAAAACAGCTTGTGTTTGGGGTTGGAATATTTATGGAGCATCTTGCAAATCATTTCCAAATTCTGCCGTTTAGCACCTTCTTCATGCCATATGTTCTGCCATATCTTTCTAAGCTCCTTTTTCTAACTGAGATGTTAAATCTTGGTCTACTAAATCTCACAATTCTGGGAAAGGAGCATGGGGGTAATGATGAGTTTTTTTCATTTGTTTTAATTTACAGATAGTGAGCTAACATATTTGATGCTCCTCTTACCCCCACCCCCAAAATGAAATTTAGTTATACACTTCAAAGCTGTGCAACACATTTAGATAAAGCGTATCTATTTATGGCTAGCCTATTACGTTTGATGAGGCAGAAGGGGAGGTGTAGTTAACTGTGTGCTTCCAAGTTTCAGCTTCATCCTAGACTGGCATAGAAACTGGTGGAGCTGGGAGTACCTGGCAGGCCAGTGATTCAAATGCCTGTTAAGCCCTGGTTTTGACTCTCCTGAAAGCAGTCTTAAAAGTGGAGCAGTTTTAAAGGAATCAGAGCTCATAGGACTGTTGTCAAGAAAGTTATTGTTTATCTCTGTTTTGGTGAGGGGTAATCTGCCTTGAATTGCTTTGCATTTGTCATTAAGCAAAAGCACTTCCTCAGTGTAACTTCCTTCCCAAGCTCAGCTCAGCATCTCATCAAACTAGCTTTTCTTGATGTAACTTTGTTATATACTCCAAGTACATAATATTGGCCTTGCAGTGTAAAGAAGCTCATCTTTTAACAGCTCTACCCTGCCATTTGCATTATATAGTGCTAATAAGCAGGATCCAATTAAGGGATGGAAAGCAGGAAGTGAAGAAGTCAGCAAATTTTTCAAACTATATCAAAACTTAAGCTTTTCAAATGTTGTGAATTGGGTTCACTTGGTCTATTTTTGGAATGTGTGTATGAGTTTATATACTTGAAGGTCATCTCTGACTGTATTCTTCCTACACTGTTTCAATTGTACATCATCATACTGGAAAATAAATGACCAAAACATAAAAAGACAACAGGCAGGTTTTATTTTTTTTTTCGTACAAACATACATTTATTTTTTTTCATAGAAACTTTTATGATTAAATGAGGACCTGATCAGTGCAGCTCCTTAAGGGCATAAATATTGATCTCTCACTGCCCAATGTTTGGTGATTTCATTACAAGTCATTTAGCTGTAGGATCTTGGGGCTTTTGGTCCTCCTGAATTTCCAGCTTCCCATTTCGTTCTAGGTTTGTTCTTAGGTGCCTAATCTGATGCACCCGTGTTTTGAAAAGTTCTGCCAAAGTTTCCAGCAAGTCTGTCTGTCTCCATCCACTTCAAAGTGATAGTTTTATTCTGGATGACTGATAGGAGATGTCTTAGCTCTATATCCAAACCATAACACTGTAAATCACTGGTTTTCATTTCTAAGGAGTAAAATTACATTCACCTCATGTCACCATTTATCATTCTGAGGCCAGTTTTGATATGTGTTTTTGGTTAAGCTCTGAGAAATCAGGGCATGTATCTTATGAAGACTGTGCATGGCATCCTTTTACACTTGTATATGTGTCAATAGAGGAAACAGGCTTATATTTCCTCAGATGCTTTCTGCATGTTAATATGCTCCAGCATATGACTGCATAAGCCTGTGTTCAGAAGGTTACTGAGAGGAAGTTTTTGTTTTTACAAGTAAAGCACATCTAATCATGTCTGTATCTTTGATTTCTTATCTCCTTACGGATATGAAAAAGTCTATTTATCTGAAACTTCTTCTTCTGTGAGCTAATGAAGGGACTAGCAACTGTATTTCTCTACATCAATTTGTCCTGTGGGAAACTGTTTCCTCATATTTCCAAAGGTCTTGGTCTAAACCAACTCTCCTGAGGCACCTTAGGAGCCAAAACAGGTTATTAGAGATGTCTCTCTGCTTATAGATTTTTCTCAAAACCTCTCATTTCATATGTTTTTATTCATTTGAAGTTTTCCAAACAGGATAGAGAGTGCGAGCACAGTATCTGTTCAGGGACTGCTCTTGCAAATGAGTCTATGTCAAGTTTGAAGCAAATAGTATTAACCCCTTTTCTTTTGACACAAGCGATGGGGTACAAAACAACTCCAGAGGAATATGTTCCACAGCTGAAACTCCAGTAAACTAAAGGGGCTTACAGACTACAGATTTGGAGTTATCATGGACTGAAATGCTATTTTTCGTGGAGGAAACTACCCTACCTCAAGAATGCCCCAGCAGTTTAATTTTGTGTGTATACAGTACAGAAGAGCTGAGAAAACTCCAGACTAGAAAATGAAGGAACCATTCCAGGTCATTGTATCAGATGCACATTTTTATCAGGATAGTACAAAGTCGAATCTGTAGCTTTCCATAAAGATATTCCCAGTATTGCAATATCTTTCCACAATATGTAGTCAGAAGCAGCACAGAGATAATTTGTATTGTCATAATATTAGTTAAGAGTATGAGTGATTCATCCTGTGTTTCCTGTACCTAGGAAGAATTGGGGTTAAGAATGGCAAAGGGCTTTGTGCTTGATTTTGCATCATTACTGCCTCTGTGTATTATTGATGACCTAGAGCCTACATGCAGAAATAGGAGTTTCTTCTTACAATAAAATATATAAAACATCAGAAAACATACTTTTTTTTTTCCCCTGTGGAATGAAAGATGCAAAACTTGCAGTAAATCAAACATAAACTTCATTATGGGAGTGCAGGCTCTTGCCGCAGTCCACACACACGCATATATCTCAAGCCTGTAGACCAACATCTACAAGTTGATCTATCATGATGTAGATTAACAGATTACATCAACACTGTAGATCTGTCCCCACTCTATTTAATCATTAGTGTTACTCCAGAACATGCTTTTTGGTTTGTTGGGGTTTTTTAATGGAAATCAGGCCATGTATTTTTCTAAGTATTTTATTGATATGAGTAAATGTGAAAGGGACCTCCAGACAAAACTATAAATGTGGATGAACATAAAGCCTTAAAGAAGTCTTTTACATTAGAGGTTTGTAGCTATGCTTTTTATTAGCTTTTTTTTTTTTCAGTGTACCTATTTCTGAAAAAAGAAAAATAAAAAATCCAAACTATATGAAAGTAAATAAATGAACAGAACATTTCACAGTGATAAAGGGAGGAAAGTCAGGGAAGAATAAGAAAGTACACACATCATAAACAGATCATTTATAAAGGTCAGCAAGCTACATAAAAGACGCCACATTTTTTTATGTCTAAAGCTGACACATTCAAGTTCTCAAAAAGCAGGTCAAAGCAGAGTCTCATTTAATTACATCCCATGTAACTGCATTTTGTTTTGCACAATGGGAGCGCTGAGCACAGGACTGGGCACCAGCTATTTCTCTGCTTGTTTCCTCTGTTTGCTTGGCTTCTCACCCGTGGACTCACTAAGCAGTGGCTTAATTGGGAGTGCTATCAACCTTGGTTTGCTTATATTTACACAACTGAACCCTGCATGTGCTTGTATCTACCTGGATGAACTTTGTCCACACTGTTTCTCAGTGATATGTGAAAAGTGAAATGTGTAAGAAGGATAAAGCATAATTTCACAGACATTGTAACTGTTTCTAAATTAATGGTTTGCTTTGTTGCTGAATTTCTCCTGTCCTTCAGGGGCTTTTCCTGAGGCTGTTTTCCACAACTGCCCTCATGCTGTGGCACTGGTGCATAAAATGCCCTTTTCTTGGTCACGCTACGAAACAGGCAGGTATCTGTTTTTTTAAGGGGAAAACAATTTTCTTTCAATCTTCACTATCTTTGGGGTGCTCATCCTCTGCCTGCTTGGTTTTGACATCAGTGGCTACCCCATAGTTTACCTCCCTGGGGGCACAAGGTGCCCTGAGGATGGAGCACATATGGGTACAGTCCCAGTTACTTTGAATTATGGAGGAGACTGGACCCAGCAGTGCTGAGCATTCCTGTTGCAAGAGGGGGGCAGGTATGCTGCAGAGAAAGCTGCAAGTGAGGGACAGCATGGCTTCAGCAGTGGCTGGGTACATGCAAAGGCTGGAGGAGGAAGAGGAAGAGGGGATGGCTGGCTCTCCCTGCTGTGCCAGTGGCAGATCCACTGGGCTACCGCGGTTGCCCTCAAGGGCTGTAGTCAAGTGGCTCAGCCTCTCTGTGCTTCCTGTGCAAGCGAGATAATATTTCTTTCTCTTGGTGGGTGCCAGAAGGAAAATATATTCATGCTGATGAGGGGTCACATGCTGCAGTTGCATGGGATGTAATTACTTTAGCTATTAATTACAGTATTAGTTTGGACATTTTCCAGCATGCTGGGGGAGATTGCCTTTCCATGGAGCAAGAAATATTGGCAGTATGCTCTTAAATTCTGTCAGTGTATTTTCTCCCTTTCCTGAGTGTTGTCTGAGTTTCACAAAAAAATAAAGAAGTGAAAGGGGCTGATACAGAGCATTGGGAAGAAACAGCTTCCAACAAACTGAGGAAGTAGTAATGTTTGACCTTTCCAGTCACATATTTTCAGAGAGCAGGAGGAGAGGATGAGAGAGGACAGGAAGGAGAGGACCTCGAGGGAAAACCGTAACAAACCCAGGAGGAGCACGCATGGTATGTCTATCTCTTGCCCTTCATTACTTACTATTTGAGAGGCATAAGATGATGTTGGAACTAAGGAGGAATTTTCAGGCTCAGCTAGGGCTTATAAACTAGATGCTGAGACAACTAGCTTTTCAGATGTCTCTAAGGTCATTTCACATGCAAACTCATATTGGCAGAGATGGTGGGCATGGTGCTCAAAGCTAAGTATAGCAGGACTTTCACAAGCATTGGGACCATATATTCCTAACCACGCAGCGCTGCACTTCAATAGGCAGCTGTGAAGCACAGCAAAGTTTTCCTTGGCTGTAGTCTGTGAGTTGATGCAATTGTGCCTGATCTGAAAATTTGTCCTTCTGAAAGCAAATGTGTCCATAAAGCAACTGTCAAACACATGTCACTCAGCTGCTATCACTCAACAGCTGTTACAGCTGTGCTGCAGTCATGAAACACCAAGTTTCAAAAAGTACACAGGTTGTCATATGTATAGGGTAAAAACACAGTATATATTCTTAGGCCATTCCTCTGCAACTTTCTTTGTATCCAATACAGTCAGTTTTCCAGGAAGTCAGTAGACACGTAACTCAAAAATCAGACATAGTCTCAGGGAAGGGTATGAAAACTCTGGCAGAGCTCTGCTTTTCATGTCAGGTGCCAATGGGGCCCATCTAATGCTCATATCTAAATTTACATACTGTATTGTTTCTAGACAATTAAAATAAGCATAATATTTGCTAAGAGACAAATGCTTGTTGTGTTGTACCTGCTTGCAGCATGTAGCAATTTGCTGAATAGAACAACTTGGTACTCAATATTATTAACAAAAAACCTCAAAGATTATTCTTCCAGTACACTTCTTTCTAGGACTCTCTCACATGGGTACAGATGGGACTGTTCTTTACTGCTTCCCTGTGACTGCTGTGTTATTTCCCACTTTCTGTAGTGATACACCTGTTTGAAATGGAAAAAGCATTCCTTTGACTTAGAAATTATCTATACCTGAGAGGGTATTTGCTTAATCATTTATTAAATAGAGAGGGATGAATCTGTTTTTATGAAGAAGCTGTCCTACTAGTTTTGAAAGTAAGCAAAGCATTTGTAGCACTTAAATGGAATATTCTATTTGCTCAAGCTTCTTTTTTTTATCTGGATGTCAAAATGCCATAATAGCATGAGTGAGCTATTTGGCCACAAATCAATCAAAAACTTGAAGAGATGTGGTCCCAAAACTGCAGTTTTGGCATTGCAAGACAGGAATAATGACTTCATAACAGCTAAAAACATTTCTTCAGTTTCCCACTGCCTCCTGAGTTTCCGTCTCTGGCTTATTTGAGACCAGTTTTGTTTTCTTTCTATTAAGGGAGATAGGCTCCCAGAGGTCAGAAAGAAAGCTCTTCTTGTCAACTGCCTGGGCATTGAAGTTAGGATATATCATATGCATTTTCTCTCCCTGATTGCAGCAGTATGGATGTTATTTCAGTGTGATAGAACTTTTTCATGACTAATATGAGAACAGTGGAAGGAACTAGAAAGGCATATTCTGTCACATACTCTACACAGGAGCTGAGTTATTTACTCAAGAAGACACACAGCAGTATGCAGCAACTTCCAAGAGCAAAAATCTTCAGCTAATTTCTCCTATGATGTGTCAAATGTCATTATTTTCCTTTAAAATTACTGGCAGGTTCATAGGAAGAATAAGAGGCCATTTAATTAAGAACAAATAGATATTCTGATTTCCACTTCTGTCCACCATTTCACTCCTACCTCCTTTAATATGAATCAGCTGAGATAATCACCCAAGCAGCTATAAAGCAAAGAACAGCTGCCCCTTGTCCTTTGCTCTAACAAGTAGACTATACTCCCTGGTGCTTGCTAATGTTTCTTACAGTTGCAGAAGAATAATAGCATTCCTTCATTACTTCTAAGTGATGATCTGATATGATCCCTTAGGCAGCAATTGAACACCCTGTGCCCCATCATGCAGTCTCAAAAGGGGACAAGATAAATGACTGACAAAAAATCAGCTGTCCTCTCCATACATCTTCCAGTCTCTTCACTGCTTCTGACAGTTGCTTCTGTTGTTGAGAATTGAGTGAAGTATAGTTGGAGGGGTTTTTAGCCAAAGTATTAATAACTTTTCATCCCTTTGTATGGCAGAATCCCACTTAAATGACAATAAAACATCACCGACAAGGAAAAGCATGTCCCCTTAACGATCAAAGTCCCTAAATGAAAATGGCATAGAGCCTTGTCCATAACTCTTGCTAAGTATTTAATCTCATCACCTTCAGATGTTGCTCAAAAGATGTTTAGTGCTGCTGAGGATGCCTTTTCCACAATAAGGTATCTGTGAGGGGCTTTCTATTGAAAGAAAATAGAGCAGTCAATACTGCTAATGGTGCTGCAGAGAGACATTGGGGTGTTTTTATCTAGAAGATGCTACTGAAAATGGTATAGCTGCTGACACCTATTGTGATAAATGGAATTTAATATTGGCTCAAGATGAAAAGTTATAAGAGAGTGAAAAGAAATTGCCTGAACACAGTCCCAGGGTACAATATCATTTAAGATACCCTGACATTTCTGACTGGAGGTGATTAACTGGTGTATGTCTGTCTGTAAATTTATGTACATAATGTAACACAGCCAAAAACCATTGCTGTAGTTTGTGCATTCTTCTACCTGTCCTGCTTCTGGATTAAAAGTGTTTGCTTTCTGTTTGGTTCAACAAAGCCCCAGAAGCTGTAGTTTAAAGAACTGTTTACAGGAAGCTCTGCTGGAAGCTGTGTGAATTTATTGAATATTGGGAACAAAGGTGGAATATTTATGCAGATTTTAATGGAAGATGTCCTTTTGCACCACTTGGAATAATTGGCAGAATTGCCATGGATTTCAATGATATAGGGTCAGCAAGCGATATAG
>NW_009924113.1:0-10640 GCF_000696875.1 Nestor notabilis | reverse complement strand
GGCCGACAAGCAAAATAGGGCAGAAGGCTTTGTAGGAAAAATATTCTAGTTATTGGAATATCAAGTAGTTGTAGCCATTGAAAGAAGCATCCAGTCATTGAGCATCTAGAGACAGAAATGAACATTTTAATAAAGATAAACATATCTAGGACCAGGGCTTGAGTCGAATATATACTGGGTGCAATAACAGGAGATAAATGAATATTTTTCATAAAGTTATTTATTAGATAAACTAATTTAGCATTTCCATCTTTTTGTAGAATACTGAACAACAGATCAGTTTTCTCAAATTATCGCATTTCCTTGCCATATATTTTCAAGGTTTTTCTTTTTAAGCTCTTGGCTGTTTATGATTCTGTGCCTGTTGAGTTATCTGAGTTATACTATGGTTTTCTACGTAAACCCTAGAAATGTTTTGCTTTTATAATAATTTTTCATTTTAAAAGTTGCATGAATTCATTTTGTAGTCTTGGAGAGCTTGAAAAGCACCTGCTACTTTGTAACCTTAGGTCAGAAAGAAAATCCCCGTTTAAGTAATGAACATGATAAAGATATAAGAGAAAACACTTTTTCTTTCTCTTGTCTCTGGGCCACAAGCCAATTTGAAAACATCTGCAACAGCAACTATAAAAAAAATCGTAGTGCACAATACGCAAGATATAGCCTGATCCCTGCTATTGCTATTTCCTTCAAAGAATTTGGCATTTGCTCTGTATCAGTAGATGATTAAGTGAAAAATTAACCTGAAAAATTGGATAACCCCTATTGATAACCCTTATGGAGAACGGATAACCCCTGTAATTGAATGCACGTAAAGCACGAACCAAACCTCATACATCATTTGAGCGAAACTGGTCTGAAGTGCGGAGTCAAATGTGGTTAACCTTGGGAAACACAGGATTTTTTTCTGTAGTACATTTTTTATATACGGCTCTGACAATTCTTCATTTTTTTCTCTGTCCCCACTTCCTTTTTTTTCCTCTTGATTCTTTCTATTTAGAAACAATCCCTCCATCTGCTCTCACTCGCTTTGCATTGGTTTTCTTTTACATCTCTTCAGCTACTGTTTGTAATCTGCAGTACCTGGAACATTCATGTGCTAAACTGGAAGCAGTCCTGTGAGCAGCAGTAACTCTGACTCAAGCCCTCTCTGATGAGATGCAAATTATCCTTGTCAAATCTTTCCTGGCTTTATTCTCACATTTACAACAGTTAATCAGATGTCCGAACACTCACATTCAGACAAATTCCATCTTCCAGAGCAATAATCAAAGTATGACCCTGGCTGAGCTGTTTTGCAGGGAGTAGTGCTATTAAAATCCCTGCCTACCAGGAAAGGCCTGTTTTACTAAGACTGTTGAGACTCGCAGGCAATCTCCACCGCTTCTCTCTCTGTAAACATCATCAAAGCTACTTGAGCTAATTAATTACAGGCTGAGGGATTTTAATGCTTTCAGATATATGTACCAAGCACAAAGAGTCTCCCAGTGAGGATATGAAACTTTTGATTCCGTATTTAAGCTAGATATTTGAAGATATACATCATCACATTCAGGATTCAGCATTTCTTTAGTGTTACTGGAAACATTTTTCATTTTTTCCTTAAGATATGATTTATCATCTTCTGACCGGAAGTCTTCACATGCAGAATTGCTCTGACCAGACCTGTTATCAGCCCAGCTCATGCCAACTTTGCTGTCTGGAAAACCAGTAGGTGTGGGGACTTGGCATAGTGAGGAGCAAGGATTGAAGGTGGCAAGTTCCTTCAACACCCATCAGCTGCCAATGTCAGGGTGCAGCATTAAGTGTCTTCATAAGGAAAGCAGACTGAGAGAAATAAAAAGAAACTGAATTCGTCCCAGGAACTGTAGCTGCCCCTAGCAAAACATACCCTTTAAAATTCAGAGGTGAGGAAATGTCTAGGAAAGTGTGAAGTTTGTATTCATCATCTGGGGTACATTAACATACTCAAAAATTCCTCTATGGCTTTGCATTAAATTTGTGTTCTCGATGATGACTTTATCCACTTCACTTGTAAGCTTAGCCCACAAAGTACCTTTATGAATTTTCTCCCTCACAGTTCAGTGGCTAAAATCCTGTGAGTTTCAAAGGTACTGAATCCAACCCTAAACAAGCCCTAACATGAGCGAAAAGGAAATTAGCTCAGCTAAAAACAAAATTAAATTTTCCTCAAGGAGAAATTTCTTTAATGCTCCTCTCGAGCTGAACTCAGACTTCAGCATCATTTCATACAATGGACAGCAAGTGTATGGGGGAGTCTTGTGCTTTGAAAAAGAACCTCATAGGGTTGTAGAAAGGAAATTCTTGAGACACCACTGTCATCACACAGGAAGCAGGATGAAAATACCATAGCAAAAATAATATATGGGAGAACTTCAGACTCTGGGATAATATTCCTAGTCCCTGTTAACAGGCTTCTTGTTACAAATACTTGAATGGTTTTAATGAATGAATCAGTACAGAATATGCTATTGCCTTTTACCTTATTGGCACCACAGTCAGGTTTGTAGGCTCCAAACAAGACTGATACCTGCTGTGTTAGGCAGGACGTATGTTCGGCAAGATAAATGGTCCCTATATCTATCTTTATATCTAACAGAAACAGACTTAATATTGTTGTACAGGGAGTGATGAGGAACATGGATGATTTAAGTCATGGAGACAGAATAGGAAAGAGCTGAGATCTAAATCCCTATCTCCCAAGATCCACTCCCTGCATTATCCATGAGTCTGTTTAACACTTCAGTATCTTGTTGTACAACATATAAAGGTAGGTTGTATCACTGAGAATTGGCCTGAAAGGGATTGGGGTAGACCTCAATGTTATATAATATACTGTGCAATTATCATGCCAAAGAAACTAAGCAGTATTGCCGCTTTAAGTTTAATTTGTAAAATTAAATCACAAATGACCATGGGCAGAAGAATGAGTCACATTATAACAACAGACAAGATGTATATGAAATCTGGGAATGTGCAAGCAGACACATCAATTACATCTGAATTATTGGCAGGCTTTGCTGATCTCCAATACCTCTACTCAGATGAAAAAATATTTTTAACCTTTGGTGTGACACATGCAAATAAAATATGATGATTCAACAGCAAACGCAAGTATCTAACCATCACAGTTTTAAGACAAGCAAATTTATTTTAGGCATTGGATGAGTATATTAGCTTGGTGTTGGAAATCAAGTATTTTTACAAGTCACAATACTAGGCAACATCATAAAAATGTCAATGGTTCTACTGTCATTTGTAACTGAATGTTACACGATGGAGGTGCTGAGTTGCAAAATGCACCAAAATATTAAAATTCATAAATATATACTGCCTTAGAGTTCCAACAAGCCAGTCAAGCAGTGGTAGATGCACCATCAGAAACTAGAGTGTTACAATCTAAAGCTCAGATGAGAAGTTAGTTTAATGGATTATTTCATCCAGCCTGCTGTCCTTTAATTGCAACCTTGCAGTCGCCAAAAGATGGTTATTGAAAATATTGCAGTAAGCCCTCTTCCTGTGCCCTGCCACATGCTTTCACAGGCAAGACTCCACAGTGCTGCTGCGGCAGGGCCTACAAAGGCACAAGGAAGGGTCCCAAAGTGGCTGCTGGTCTTCAATGTGAAGATCTTGGATCACACTGGATTTTGAGAGACCCATTTTAATACACCTGCCTGCTTTTAAATTCTTTTTCCTTTATCTGCTCTCTGTTAATTTCTTTGCTGATTCTTTTCTTTCTCCCAAATGTCCTAAATATCTCCCATTCAGTTTGTTTGGTTTTTTTTTTAATTGTGAATCTCTCCTTAGTTTCTTTCTACCCAATTGTTATGTCCCACAAAAGGGAGCAAAATGGAAATGAATGCTGCTGGCCTTCAGCCTCTGAAATGCTGAGTATTCCTTGTTGAAGAGAATAGCAGAAGGTATTTTCCCATCCTGTTTTACCCCCATTGTAGGTGTCTACAAGTACAGGAGTTCTGCTGAGGCTAGAGAGAAAGAGGATCCTTATTTTGCATTTGTAACAAGGAGTGTTACTGGATTTAATTCCTGTAAAGCCTGGAATGTAAGCTCTGACAGATGCAAAAGTATTATTATAGTGTAATTCAATTTTTAGCAGAAATCTCTGCAAAATTTGTCTATATCTTTACTTCCTTATGTTGTACAGTCTAGAGGTGGAGTAATATGTTACTTATGTCTCAGATATGCCAGTCCTGGAGGATTCTGTAAGCACAGAACATTGCACAGTGAATGGCAGTACTTGATTTTTCCACTATACATTTCAGTTTTAGTGCAGATTTGAATGATACTTCCCTTAAATTTTTTGAAGCCATATTCTAATTTGTTCAGTACTCTGCCTGGTGAGATGGCCTTGCATCTTTCTGGAATTCGGTATTGTTACCCTAGGCATCTTAAGAAATAGTAACTTCTTACATCCTCTTCCAGTGTTTATCTGTATCTCTTTCTCTTCAGACTGATATGAAAGGGGTCAGCAGCTTGTACAATCTTATATTCTTTCGTATTTCTTTTCAGGCATTTTCAGTGGTCGGAAAAAATACAGTGAAAATATGTATTGATGCAGCTACTTTGAGAAAGCAGCTATTTTTCACCTGGTTCCACAGAGAGGTTTGTCTGGAAATCTGTAACCACTGCCTCTTTTCATGCAAAATTTTATTTGCCCCTAGCTTTTTTTGTAAACCTGTAATTTTATTCATCTCTGGTATTATATGCAGCCGTCTGAAAATGAATGTTCCTTTACCTGTAATTTCAGGGAAGATACTATTTGAATCAGCAAGGGCTTGGAAATGCTATTTGTACTCCATGTTCTCAGAAATGAATCAGAAGCAGAGAAGGTGAAGACTCCTAATGTGTCACATGAAACTGAGTCACCTTCTTTTGAGAAGGGCTGTTGCAGATGTGGTATGTGCTGAGAATTCTCATGCAGGAGCTAAATTAATCCTCTAGCAGTAATGCACCATTTCACAATTACCAAGCAGTTACAAATGAACTAGCCAAGGGATTAAGGTATTACTCATTTCAACTGCCTAAGAATACAAAGAAAGCTACCTCATCTCTCAGACAGGATTTTCTATCCCATGATTACCTAAAAGATTGCAGATATTAGAAAGTAAGTCCAGAAATCTGTTTTGAGGAAAGCCTATATCATATATACTAACAAAATTTCTGTACTTTGCCAGATGATTTTGATAATTCTATTAGTACTTTGTCTGTTAATGACCTGGTGTTAAGCACTAAAAAAAGTTAGAAATAACAGTGGTTTAGAGTGAACTTTAAAATTCAGCTCCTTTTGTGTGGTTTATAATGTGGTATTTTAGTTGCAAAATCAAAATCAAAATCTCCCTTCAATACCAGGCTGTCAATCCAGATTAATTCCACTGAGGAAGAGCAATAGATTTCATGATCAGAAATGATCTTTATTATTATCTAACATGACTTCTTACAAAATACAAGCTCTTGTTCAGAAATTCCATTAGAAAGTCTATGGTTTTTTACTGGAGTTGCAGCAAATCATGAGAAAGACCTCCAGGGTTGATTTAAAGACCCCAAGTGATGGAGAAATGGCCATATTGCTATGTAAATTATTACAGTGCTTAAATATCTTCTCTGTTAGACACCTGAAGATACATCTGCAATTTGCTAGGTAAAAATATCAAATCACATTTGGAATGGGCTGAGGGAAAAGATGGTATGTAGGCTGGATCAGCAGTCTGTATTTTGTATTCTGTTGTGCAGTTACATCCTAAGAGGCAACGTGTAAAGCCTGTGTTTTATAGGCTGATGATTCTAATATTTCATGGCTGTGTCAGAACTTCAGCTTTTATTTCAAAATTGTTATTCCCATTCATATGTGCCAGGAAGGATCTGAAAACAGAAACAGAGGATGGTTAGAGTGCTTCTGTTTGAGTTTACTGACAATATGGAATAGCAGAATGGAAATACTGAAATGAGCCTGTGGGGATTTGGGTCTCTATCTTCCCCTTGGTATGAACCAGAACTCCCAAAGTGCTACTCCTTGGTAAGCCTGCAGGTACAGCAAGAGTAAAATACGACCTCTGTGTGGTAATTGTATAGTTGTTTATTATCCACATCCTCCTTTCTCCAGGACCATATCTTCTCCTCATCTTCTAACATTTCCCATGTGAAGTACTTTGTTCCCATTCATCTCTTACAGAGCATTTTATGTGTTAGCGTGAGTGGTGAAAAGTGGTGCACTAGTAGAAGTCAGTGAACAAACACATCAGAGACAGCAGCAAGAAACTCTGCCTTTTTGGCTGGCTGAAACATTGAAATAGCCCCCAAAACATGACTGTAGTTCAAACTGACAGTACAAGGGTAGGGTTTTCACCTCCGTGAACTAATGTCTTTCCCATATGGTACCAAAAACTGGTCAGCCTTCAATTGTCAGAACAAATACCAGATGAAAGGCCTTTAATATGCCACTTCAGCAGGAGGTAAACTGAGCAACAGAAACATTCACCTTGCTCTTTTTCTGCATTTGCTGCCGCAAATTAAGTTGCCACGTGTTTAGATCACAGACATCGTTGAAGAGGTAGCCAAGAAAGTGCTGTAGCAAGGGTGAATATACATTGCAATATAGTATTATAATGTAATAGCACCTTTATTTTGACACATTCTAAATTTTAACTTAATCATTCCAAAAATGATTCCTTTAGAAAAATAGGAAGAGGGTTGAGAAGTTGTAGGGAGCACCATTCTAACCATACAGTTCTTAAGCAGGGTACTGAAGTTAATCAACAAGACAGGAAATTAATAGTTTTGAGGCTGTGTCAGCCTTGTTTCACAATGTAGTTCGGACTGAAGGATGTAGCTGTAGCTGTTCCTCAGTAGCACATATGTTCTCACTTAGCTGGCCTTCAAACAATGCAGCCATTACCCTTCTCCCAGTTCTTCTGGATCAGCTTCATGACTAATTGTGGTAAAGTTTAGGATGACGTGCAATGGGCTGTTCATCTGATAAGCCAAGGGGACACATCAGCAGCACTGAATGACGCTGTTTTCTGAAGGAATTCAGATTTTGGAATTTCTCATCCCCTCCCACAAATCCTCTGCTGAGAAGGCAAGATCAGGACATATGCTTTAAAACCCAGGGGATGGCCTTATGTCAGACACAACAACCAATGCAGTGCCCAGAAGTGTAGGAGTTGGGAGGCTGATTTATGACTGTGCTAGGGGAGAGAGTATTCCAAAAGGCCTCTCGCCATTTCCTCCTAACACAGTGGCTGTGCAGGCCAGCCTTGCAGCAGGAGAGAGGTCAGCAGAACAGGATTACATAAGGCTGCTTGCTATGCAGAAATACGCAGATGGCCTAAAAGTGTTTCATTTTTTTAAATGAAGTCACATGTCCAAGAGCTGCAGTTTGAGGCAGAAGAGGAGTCTCTGAAGAGCAAGTACAGCAAGAGTTGGTTTATTCTCATTTTAATCGAAAATAAGTCTGGAATGTCTCCAGGAAATAAGTTTTGAAGGAAGCAGTTGGCTCATTCACAGTCCAAGCAATTTAGAATCACCTCCCATTATTTGTATTTCATTTTCAAGCACTTCGGAGGCATACTCTATACTTGCACAGATAGTCATCTAGAAGGAACTAGTTCCAAGTTCATATCGGATCATCTGGTTGGACTGAATTCCACACGGTGCAGCAAAACAGAGGGCCAGCAATTCTTTCTTTCTCAATAAAGACTCATTTACCACTATGTGGTTTGAAATGCACTGCTGCTCCTCCTTTATACCCCTAATATTATTCTATCATATCCTAATCCAGAATTACATTTTGTGCTTAAAAAAGAACAAATCTCAGTACAGAAATTATAACCAGTGGTATATGAATTTACAAAATGAAGTTTCATCTCTCACTGATCTTTTTTTCATTTTTATTGCATGTTTTCATTTTTTGATGTTTGTTATAATTAGAAACTCTCACTTATTTCATTTCATCTCTTATGGTTAAAGAGCCATGATTTTCTAACATGCAGAGGACATTATTGTCCTTTAATTCGTTATTGCTTATAATATACCTTGTCTTTAAAAATATAACAAAATCAAAGAAAGATGAAAGAAAAGTTACTATAGAGCATTAGCCATATCTGCCAAGGAGAAAATCAATTTCAGACACAGGTGTGAAATACTATTGTGAAAGCAATAGTATTTCAGCAAGTTAATTTATAAATTGAGGCAATGACTATGCTAGACGTTATATATTTAAGCAAACTCAGTGTCCTTGATAAGCACTAGAATGATAGTGTTGTAAATTGAATTCTTCTCTTCAGTGTGACAATAGCACCGTTTACACAGAGCTCCCCTTCCTTTTTGCCAAAGACATTGTCTTCCTTGCCTTACCTCTCCCTGGACACACCATATAGGGGCCTTGCAATTTTCCTAGGCATCATTTCGAGCCTAAGGCAGAGTGTGGGAACTCTCAATCCTGACAATTTTTTGTGTAGTCTGCTTTGAAATAAGTCAGAGGGTGGAGACTCCATAGTCTTTTTGAGTGAACTATTCTGTTTTCCTACTCATAATTACTAGTAAGCTTTTCAGAATGTTTAACCTAAATCTGCTTTATTGCTGTTAAACTGGTTCTTCTTCAATTCACCAGGGATATGGAGAACAGGTTATTTTCCTCTTCTTTGTAGCAAGCTAGACACAGGCTTAAAACTAAGTGGGAAATAGCATAGTAGGGAAACAGTACAGACAAGGAGAAAAATAGTGGATTGTCTCCTGAATATCTCCAGCATCTCCGTGTTAATCTGTACATAATGAAAGGAGTTTGGGAGCAAGGTAGAGGATTGGGGAGTCCTCTATGAGATGAGTGTTATGTCTGAATCATGTCTGACTGGTGGCCTGAGTAACCACTCTGGAATATGTGTCAAGGAAGGCCCTTTCTCTTGGTTTTCTCTTCCTTAGATCAAAATCACCCAGTTCATCAAACTTTTCTTTGCAGATCTTGTCTTTTGAACCTTTTCTAGTTTCTTTGGAGGTTTGGGGTTTTTTCTGTTCTCCCAGGGACTCTCTTCAGGTATGAAGAGATAGTGAACAGATAATCTAGTGATTGTCTAAGAAATGAGTCAGAAAAGTGGACTCTTGAGCTCTAAATGATGCTTCTTTATAACTGAAAAGTGTCTTCATTTGCTACATGAAAATGCTGCAGCTGCACCCCTAAAGTACAACCAGGCCAGGTCAGTCTCAGCACTTTTCCATCCTTGCTAGCAGAAGTGCCCATTAGCACAGCTATCATGTGTACATCTGTTCAACAAGAACAGGGTTGAGCTCACATCTTTGTTTTAATGAGACATTCACACAGACATTCAGTAGCTTTTAAGTATCCCCTTATAATCAGAGGACCTCTTCAAGTACATGTCTAAGGAAGCAAAAAAAAGGGTAGTGAAGTAATTAAGAAGAGTATGTAGCTCCTCAGTCACCCACAAACTAGTCTCTCTATTAGTTTAAACAGGAAAGTGTCTTCTGGTGTCTCAGAGAAATGGAACACAAGCATGCTGTGCCTGATTGCATGAAGAAGAGCATCACCAAGCCAGGAGCCCAGCCAGGGATGCCGCACCAGGTGGTAGCAAAAGGATGTGCCTGCAAGCACTAAGATTTGAGGCATGAGGCCTCTGCTAAATGTCATCTTCCTAGCTGAAGTTCAACCTCTCTGTAGTGGGACCCCATATGCCCAAGTGAGCACAGCTAGTAAGGGAATAATAAATCAGGGCGACCAGCTGTGCCCATCATGAAAGGTCAGGCAGCAGGAGAAAGGCCGAGGGGGTGTAAGTGGGACAATGATGCAAATGTAGGCTTGATTGCAAGAAAGGAGCCTGAGGCAGGAATCAGCTTTGTGAGTTGTGAGAGGCTGTGCAAGAGGCAATGGAAGGCAGCTACCTCTTCCAGGAAGACAGGGAAAAAAGATGCTGTGCTCATATGGTATTAAATGAGTGAGGAGGTGAGATCAGGGAGAGAACCCAAATTACTGTGGAACAGGAAATACTGTTTAGCAAAGGAAAAGAAAAAAAAAAAAAAGGTGTCAAACAGTTAAAGATGCAGTCACTTAGCTAGCATCTGCGTGTTTTTTATAGAGACACAACAGGAAATTGTCTGCACCACCTGGTGAGCAGTATGTTCGACCTCTCGCATACAACCAAAAAATTAAGCTTACTGAAAATAGAAGGGCTTCTTCCTGAAGCCTTGTTGGATGTGTACACAAGTATTTCTTTGGTGGGCTTTGGGGAGGGGGTGGAGAGAAGAAGGGTTGTTGCAGAACTGAAGATTTAATAGCAGGCTGATAAATTCTGTAAATGTTTCATTTCTACAGCCGGGTAGTACTTGGAAACAAGCCAGGATGCCTCTGATCTCCACTCTGATCTCCAGTTGCTAATGAAATTATATTGAGCTATTACTTTGCTATTTAAAAAATATCCTGCAATATTTGGATGGTAGATTTGTTAGTTTCCCTTCTGCGTTTGTGCCAGGTTTAGTCTGACCGGCCAATTTCATCGGGAAGCTCATTAATTCTGTTGAAAGAACAACAGACCTGCAGTAAGATGAGGGAGGGAATGATACTGACCTTGTTCTCCCCCCCATTCCCCTATTCCTGC
>NW_009924112.1:0-18351 GCF_000696875.1 Nestor notabilis | reverse complement strand
GTAGATGAGGAGTGCAGGTCTGCTGCTGTCAACGTCCAGAGGGCGTTCATGGGCCCCAGTGCCTGGGACCGGGCTCCCCTGGGCACCGGCCTGGGACCTGCACTGCAGATAGCCCCTCCGACCTGCACCAGAGCTTGTCATGCAGAACTATATGCATGACTTAGCATAGCTGTTCTGTTCTGTTCCGTTCCATTCCGTTCTCTTCTGTTCTATCTCTTCCATTCCCTGCACTCACAGCAAGTTGCAGAAAGATGAGATCATTATTTACCTGAAATGCCAAGGGGTTTTCAGCACCAAAACCACTTCCAAAGACACAAGGTTACAGGTGGAAAGAGGATTTTATTTATTTATAACTAAACTTAGTTTAGTTTCGTTTAGTTTAGTTTAGCTTAGTTTCCTAATGAGTAAATTTTTGGTTAATTTTAGTCTGGTCTAGTTTAGATTGTATTTTCTTTCCTAGCAACTTTCAGAGCGGTGCCGTGGTGGTACAGAGCAGTGCAAGAAAGAACCCAGCCAGAACGGGCCGGGGAAGACCTGACAAGGGGTGGTGCTCAATGCTACAGAGGACAGCCTTGGAGAAAGGCCTGTGGGGTGCTGGCCCTGAGGCAGTGCCTGTGCCCAGGAGGTGCAGGGGGATGTCCCTGATCATGGCGGCCACACACTGGGCCTGTAGATTAATCTGTATGTTCAGCCTGTATCAATAAAGGCTTTTATTCCACGTACGGTCGTTTCACTGTGGGCTGGGCCAGTGCCAACCTCATGAAGTTCTACCAAGTAAAGTGCAAGGTCCTATACCTGGGTCGGAGCAATCCCAGTTACATCTATAGGTCGGGTGGAGAATAGATTCAAAGCAGCCCTGAGGAGAAGGACTTGAGGGTGTTGGTTGATGAGAAACTTGATGTGAGGCAGCACCTCCCATATGAAGACAGGTTGAGAAAGTTGAAGCTGTTCAGCCTGGAGAAGAGAAGGCTGAGTAGAGACTTCATAGCAGCCTTCCATTATCTGAAGGGGGGTTGTAAGGATGATGGGGAGGGACTCTTCATTAGGTACTGTAGTGACAGGACAAGGGGAAACTGGTTTAAACTTAGACAGGGGAAGTTTAGGTTAGATATAAGGAAGAAGTTCTTCACAGTGAGGGTGGTGAGGCACTGGAACAGGTTGCCCAAGAAGTTGTGAATGCTCCATCCCTGGTAGTGTTCAAGGCCAGGCTGGACAGAGTCTTGGGTGACATGGTGTAGTGTGTGGTGTTCCTGCCCCTGTCAGGGGTGTTGGAACTCGATGATCTTAATGTCCTTTCCAGCCCTAACTATGCTATGATTCTGTGAATTTCCCTCAAAGAGATTCCACCACCCTGGATAACATTAATGTTCCGGGAAGGGCTTGATACATCCTTTGTGACCATAGAAGCAACTCGTTGGGTATCAGCTCAGCCAGTAGAGTGCAAGATAGGGCTTAGCAGCTGGGCTGAGGCTCCAGGCTGTCATGCCATGGGCTCGTACTACATGAAGCCATCATACTCACTCATTTCTTCCCTCCTTAAGCAACAGAAGAATTGCCATGCAGGACCAGAGCGATTGTCCATGAAGTCCAAGAGATGCTGGTTCCAACCACCTCATTCCAGAGTCTCAAGCTTATTTTCTAGTCACACCTGGCAATGTTGCACTTTCACAGAAGAGGGAGAATGAGCTGAATAGTTTTAAATGTGGTTCAAGAATGCTGTAAAATCTAAGTTTGCATGAATCTTATTGGCAAAAAGTGCATTGCTTTAAATAAAGGATTAAGCATTACTGTTTAATGAAAATTTGAAACAAGTCAATGCATAAGATTGGGTGCAAGAAGAGTGGATGAAAGGGAATGCTGAAAAATATGTATAAGGAAAGAAACAATCTATACCCATGAAGATGCTAAAAGCCACTCAAAACGTAAGAAAACGAGCCTCCCTTTAAATAAAGTAGTGGCAAAATGGGAAGTAATGGTATAAAAATATTCAATATATATATACCTATTCTATATTTTAAATCAGGCAAGAAGATGTGTCCACCTTATTTTGTGGTGATGGAGGGTGTTACTACTGACAACAAAAAGAGCAGTGGGGAGGTATGTGATAAATTTCATATTTTCTGTTGCACATACAGAGATAGTCTTTCTCTGAAAAGGAAGTGTGGAACTTTCTGATACCACCTGCTTAATTCTGCAGAGCGATTGATAAATAGTGACATCATGCAGTGACAGAGTATCCAAATGCAAGTCAAAAAGGTATACCACTATCCTGAAAAATACCAATATACTTCAAAGGCCTTGTACGAGCTAGTGAAACTCCTGAACACAACCAGTGTAATTCCAAGTACTAAATGAGCACAAGGGGTTTATAAGCCAGTTTGCTTCACATGAATAACAAAGAAAATAAACTAAAGCCCCAAGTTAAACTATGTCTAACCATGGAGCCTGCAAATAAGAAATTGAAGAGTGAGAGGGAGATGCAAAAATTATTCAAAACATGAATAAAAACTGAGAAAAACTTTAGGTACCTACCTATCACACATACCTAAGGCACGAGCATTTTTTGGTTGACCAGTGTTTTCCAAGTTGCCCAGATGTGCTGCAGTTTTGGTTAAACTAATCCATAGTTTAGAATAAAGCCAAGTGGTTAGGGCACTTCTTCAGGAACCAGGAATTGGGAGATCTGGTTCCTCCTGAGTTTGCAGGGTTGTTCATCCAGGCCACATGTTTGGCTTCCAGGCTATCAGGAACAGCAGGTCCTGAGAAGCTGAGCTGCTTGTGCATTTTGCTATATGACAGTGAATGAAAACCAGCTTCCATTCAGAAGTACATATGGTTGGGTGCAGCACCTGTGTGAGATGGTTCTGCCAATTCTACGTCAAACCCGGCTCATGCTCCTCTCACCAGGTTTCCCAAAATCTTCACACCCCTGGTTATTGAGCCAGGTCAAGAAGGAGAGGAAGATCCAAGAGAGTAATTTCTAAGGTATTGAATGATTCAAAGGTCTGAAAGCCAACACACAGAACTTTGGTGAGAGAATGCTGAAGTGCTGAAGTGCTAAAGTGGGGCCCTAATTTTTTGTCTGTGAGGTCCTGGTTTAAATTACACTGTGATAGGTCTTGACAGTAATGCACTACTTCCGACTCAAGTTACTAACTCACTCAAGTTACCCAAAGAAGGTGGTTTGCCTCGACTCAGCTCGCAATGGGAGTGCAATCACTCTCTGAACCCCACTGCTCCTACCACCACAGATTGCAGCGTCCATCAGGCAATCAACAATTTATCTGTCACAGAAAACTGGCTTGTCAGATCAGCGCTGAAAATCCTGCCCTGCTGCCTCCCATGCTGCACCTCTTCTGCAGATAATGAGAGGACACAGGCTTCAGGACTGCCAGACTGACACTTTTGACAAGCTTTAAATCCTGGGGCAGGAAATTGTCTTTTTTTTTTTAAGCAAACACTTATGGCTACAATTGACTGCCTAGCCCCAGTGACAGTATGTTGTCATTACTAATAATCCAGGTTTCTGCTGCTTGGAGTTGACACGGACTGCCAGGGATGCACCTGTACATGTCCTGGATGTTTTGCTGACTTGCTCCCAGAATTACAGTCTCATATGTCAGCCAGTGCAACAGCTTTTGCTGCAGTAATGACAAATGTCACCTTGTGCTGTTGATGTGCAGCCAGAACATCACTGCAAGGGTTTTCTCCCTAAACCAATGACTTTGCCCTCTCGCCCTGTCTGCATATGCTTGCAGTGGGTTTGCTGTGTCAGGCAAAGGCCATGTCTGCCTTCCTTCTTGGAGGAGGTGCCTTCCTCCTTGTGCCTTCCTCCTCCTTTTCCTCCCTCCCTCAGCACTGGGGACATGCATGGCCTGCTACCTTTCACATATCTCAACATTTCTGTTTCTTTAAGGTGTCTTGTCTGTGGATATTAAGATTACAGGTTGTGAGGAGAGGTACCATCTCTTGTTATGTGTTTGTGTAACACACAGTGACAAAAAAGTGCCTCCTGTTTCTAGCTGCTTTGGTAATGCAAATTAAACAAGAGTAGTGACATGGCTGCCTAGTTACCCTGTTTTCTTCTCTGTGTCTGAAGCAATTTCAGTGAGTTGAATTTTGTAATGACAGGCTTAAGAGTAGGCACCACACCAAGTCTTTTCTTTTGCCCTCTGATAGCTGAGAGTTTCCAGACGCAAAGAGCTAATGGCACTGTGAAAAGTCAAAAGCCAGAGTCACCTGTTCCTTAGGACTGTAGAATCATTGAATTATAGAATAGTTTGGGTTGGAAGGGACCTTTGAAGGTCATTTAGTCCAACCCCTCTGCAACGAGCAAGGACACATCTTCAACTAGGTCAGGTTGCCCAGAGCCACATCCAGCCTGGCCTCCTTCTCCAGATTCTTAGAGTGATCTAGGGATGTTTCACTTCCCCTTCTTTGACTTATTTTCTCCTGCTCAGTGCCAGTCTCATTTTCCTGCTCCAGCCATGAAAGGCGGCTTTGGGGCTCTCTCCCCTTTCTCTCCCACTGGGGCAAGGCAGCTCCTGCTGGTGCCACCAGCCATGTCCTAGGCAAAGGCCACTCATGTGTCGCACTCCTAATACCAGCTGTGCTGCTGCACTACAGCTATTAGATGTTTTGCCACGTTACAGTTTTAAAAATGCGCAACTTCTCTGATCTTGGCAGCCTGAGACACTGATTTAAATGCCTCCTACCTCCTTTCCTGAGTGAACACTTCAGCACCACTGCTAAGAAGCACAGCTGGCTGACAGCTCTTCAGGAATCAGCTGCCTGAAACAAGTCCCAGGGAGAGGAAAATATGGCATGGTGCCCTGCTTGCTTTGCAGATCTGAAATACACAGGGGCTCAAAGGACTGACTCTTCAAAGATTTTCTTTTTTAAACAAGCAGCTTTCTAAATATTATAGGAGCCTTTGGTGCTGGTTCCTGTGCTGCCTGAACAGGTACCTTTCATGCAAGACCAGTTTTCCTGTGCTGCTTTTTGGGTTTGGTTGGATTGTCGGGTTTTTTTGGAGGGAGAAGTTTAGATGTTTGGGTTCAGGCAAAGCTTGACCACACTCCCTGCATAATGTTGTGGGTGCAGGGGGATCGCTGGGGCAGCTCTTTCTTTAATGGGCTTCAAGAATCCTCTGCAAGAAACTCAGCAGCTCTCCAGTTAAGAAGCTTGCACCAGTACTGAACCAAGCAGCTGATTTTCAATAGCCACCTATAATTCAGCTCAAAGCTTTCTTGCAAACCAGAACGCTTTTTCAAAGGCACATTTAACTTTATTTTTTATTGGTCCTGGCTGAAACTTAAGAAAAAAGAGTCATGAATCAGGAAACATTGTCTTTTGTATTAGCTGGGCATACCTAGTATGAGTGCATAACTGAGTAAATATTTAGATTAGTGCTCTCAGGAATATGAACTTTGTGCAGATGTTTTGGCTAGAACGTGATCTTATGGCAAGCAAGGGACATTGAAGAGAAAGCATATGTAATACAAAGTAGACTGCACTTAAAGAATTATTTTAAATGAGAAACAAAAGCAAAAGAGCTGAATGGTCACAAAAATAATTAATACAAAGCTTATTCTTTTTTCCCCCAGATAATACTTATAGGATTTTGTGATATTAAGGTATCATCTAAACTGGAACCGACCTCTCAAATACCTTTGATGCCAAGCCCCCTTTTCCTAAAGACAGCTCCTACAGAGCTTTGTTTCTTTCATCTGATGTAGACTGTCATTCTTTTTAGTCAAAAGTTGATAGTGCCATATGAATATAGCCCAGTCTGTTGCTTCTGATGAGATTTGCAGAATGATGTCAAAATCACTACAAAATTGATGTGGAAACTAATGCACAAAGGTAGTCAGCAGCAATACTGACTAGCCATATTGGTGACTTCTTCCAAAGACTTGAATACAGAGGCACAAAACGACATCCTTGAACTTTCAGCTGGGAATGTGGCCTGCAAAGGAAAACGTCCCTTTGTGCTGACTGATATGAAAATTAACAGTGATCTTGGCTCACTGGCTTCCTTGTGGCATGGCACAATGCTCACAGCTTAATCTAATGAAACCAGACACAGAGTGTGATTTGCATTTTCTAATGCGAAGAGCTTTGCTTAAAGGATCCCAGGTTTGGATACTAGCTTTTCAATTTTAGGTAAAATTTAGGTTCTTAGAGATACAGGAATTGCCACGCAGAACGACCAAAATCCTATTTCATCCACTGTCTTGTCCCTGATAATGGCCAGCAAGCAAGGCAGCCCTGGGAGGTGTAAGTGCAACATAATGTCTCTTACCAAGTCAGCAGGAACCCTCTTTTGCACAAGCAGTCATTTAGCGCCTGACGAGGCTTGCTAGGTACCTTTTTCAAGAAGCCTTCTCTGAATTGCAGCAATTTACCTGCCTAGATTTTTCATTATGTAGCTAACTTTGCCGTGCATACTTGTGCAGTGTACATTTTCAAAAGCTGCATATTTTACAGCTACAGCTCATAATTTGACAAGGCTTATAGCTTAGTCAAATAAAACCAATTCCCCACACAACAAGCAGAGATGCTTCTTTTCAGCAAATGCTGTTTCCCTGCCAAATTCCACTTACAGCCCCAAGCCTTTTCACTCATCTCATATAATTTCATATACAGCTGCTTAAAACGTGGGCCCTTTTTAAATCTCCCCGAACTCAAAAATGCCTCATCAATTTTTCCTGTCTTTCTCCTTCCACTGCCTTAAGGCAGAAAAGAAATATTTAACTCATTTTAACTTTTCACCTATCTGCTTCTGCAGAACAACACTCGTGTAAGCCTGTAGCTATGCTCCACTAAGTTCTTAATGCACATTTCTAGAAATGGAAGCATTTGAAAATTATCAGTAACTAAAAATTAAGGACACAGACAAAAGTCTTCAGCAACTTTAACAAAAAGGGTCAACACCTCTCTTTTTTATTGTCAAAGGGACCCAGACGTGTAAATTGGAAGATAGACAAGTAAATTCTCCAGTGTGATCTGTAGTGGTTGGTTTCTATCCCTTAATGAAGATAAATCAATACACCTTTTGTGAAAGGCAACCACTTACCCTGGGAGATTCAGCTGTTATTGTGCATTGCTAGTCTATGACTATAATTCTTATTACAAGCTTGATTTCTTCAAAATAAAGGTGTGTTGAAAGCCAGAAAAACTCAACTTACTTCTGTTATGATGTTGAATTAAAAATGACTGACAAAACCATGAAAGAGTTGAAATGAAGACTGTAGGAAAGTATCATCCTAATGTGCGTAAATCCTATTGTAAACCTTCATTGCATTTGACTATTTTTGAAGATCAGAAAAATAAATGATCCATGGCCCATCACACATCACACTGATTTTGTCTAATTCTTTGTCATAGAGCTATACTATAGACAGATCAACAACGCACTGTCTGTGCCATAACCTTCTAGACCTTATCCAGGCCATAATTAAGCGCTGTGGTTATTCATTATTTTTCAGGCAAAACAGTAAGTCAGGGAATGTAGTCTTTATTTGAGAAAAACTTGAAGTCGCTTCAACCTGAGATTGCTTAAATAAAGTTTGCCAAATGTACTGCTTGGGCAAATCAATGTACCAACTATAGGAGGAGAGTTAGAGAGTATATGAAAAGTATGAGTCATTGTTGTGGTTTAAGCCCAGGCGGTAACTTGGAACCACGCAGCCACTCGCTCACTCCCCCTTCTTCTTCCTCCTCCCACTCCTGGAGGGATGGGGAGGAGAATCAAAAGAATGTAACTCCCACAGGTTGAGATAACAGCAGTCCAGTAACTAAGGTATAATACAAACCACTACTGCTACCAATAATAATGATAAGAGGAATAACAAGGGGAGAGGACACAACCGCTCACCACCCGCCGACCGATACCCAGCCCAACCCGAGCAGCGATCTGGGCCTTCTGGGTAACTCTCCCCAGTTTCTATACTGGGCATGACGTGCTGTGGTATGGAATACCCCTTTGGCCAGTTTGGGTCAGGTGTCCTGTCTCTGCTTCCTCCTGGTTTCCCCTCCTCCCTGGCAGAGCATGAGACTGAGAAAGTCCTTGGTCAGAATAAACATTACTGAGCAACAACTAAAAACATCGGTGTTATCCGGGTGGTTCCCAGGATGAAAGTCAAAATCACAGCCCTGCACCAGCTACTAAGAAGGAGAAAAATGACTTCTACAGCAGAACTCAGGACAGTCATATAGTGTAAGAACTACTATTCTTAATTTCTGAATAGCTTTTTACCTCCAAGCAGGTATTTTGCTCTGCAGCCTGGTGGGGAGGAACACTCTGATCATGCTGATTAGAATGTAAAATACTTGTATTAAGGCTAATTTCTACTGAAAAGTATTCCTCTCTAATGGCAAGAAATTAAGACTTACAGCTATATGTATGGCCTCTTGTTGATTAACAGACATTCCAGGAACTGAATAATACTGAGATTGGAGTCTCTTTTCATTACTGGACACAGTAATGTTTGGGTTATGACTAAGATTTATCAGCAAAACATGGAAAGGAAACTTGTGGAATCATGTCTTGCTTCAGATTCCAGTCATTCTGGACCCAGTTAGCTAATTTATTTGTTAACAAAAGCAGGTTAAAATTTCACTTTTGATTTAAATTGAAAGGTAAGTTAATATTCCCAGTTTGACTGGGAGCTGAACAATTGCAGGCAGTGAAGGAGGTTATGTGTAGGATTTTCTAATGATCCTTGACAAAGATTGCATTTTAAATGTTATTAAAAGAAGGCAAGAAACATAAATTTGCTTCATTATATTCAGATAGGTGAACTAGTAAGTTCCGTCTTTCTCCTGAAGGTCTATATGAGTTTGGGTATCTTGTGTAGCACAGTACCACAGGTGGAAGCTCTTCCAAAGGCAGAAGATTGTGGCTAAGCCAAGTCTTGTGGTCTTGTGGCCATGAAGTCTCTGGGCCACCATGGTTTACACTGGCTGCAGATCTGAACCATTGTCTCTGTATCTTTCCTGCTGTGTAATTCAAATGAATTTAACTTGGGTGGACAGGTACATAGGTGGAATAAAAACCTCTTTGTTTTGAAATACTGAGCATCATAATTTCTATTCAACCTGGGAAAAAAAAACACAAAACAACACAAAACCCCCAACAAACAGGCTACCATTGTTTATAGAAAATAGTTCTTCTCCTTACACAAGATTTTCCTAATCAAACACCTCATCTACATGTGCTGATATTTTTTTCATAGCTGCAGCTGCCTGAAAGTTTGTCTGAAGAATGGAAAAGACAGGGACCTTCCAACTGTTACATAAAGCAAATGCCTATGTGCAGGAAAGCTATGGTGTGTGTCCTGCTTTCCAGTCTCAGTCCAAGGTACTGCTGCAACCACCACAACATCCTTACAAAGGTAGAACCTGCATGAAAAGCAAACAGAAGTTTACTGCTCCTGAAGTTACTTTGAGGGTGCTGAGGAATTTTGAAGCTGCTTTGCTTTTCCTGTGCATGCGGCTTCTGCTTTACTTATTAAATTTTCTTTATTCCAACCCACGAGTTTTCTCACTTCTACTCTTCAGATTCTCTCCCCCATCCCACGGTGGGGGAGTGAGCAAGCAGTTGTGTGCTGCTTAGTTGCTGGCTGGAGTTAAAACAAAACAGACCCTCACCACTGTGTTGCATATCTAGCAGCACAAATGAAACCAACGGTTCTGAAAAGACCACACAATTTTGTTCTTTGTTTATTAACTAATAGAAGTACTTCATCTTTACTGGGTTGCTAATCCCAACAAACTGTCTGCAAGCAGCTATCAAAAGATCATCTGAGTCTCAGCATCAAACAGGAAGATACAGAGGCATTAAAGAGATGTAACTGACAACATCTTCCATACTTATAATGAGTAAATGGGAAAAATGATAGCTTTTTATGCTGGGAAATATCATTGATGCTTTCTTTAAAAACAGAATGAATGAAAGTCAGGGCTGGCCTAGCTAATAAAAATCAAAAGTATTTCAAGCTACTATGGGTTTGCCTTTTATTTTGTTTTTTATTTAATTGAATGTATGTGATCTTTAATTTGTTGGTGTTGATCTGAACATACACATTCCTTATTTGACTTTAAACACAGAATTATTGAAGGATAAAAAAAACCCACATTTTTAAACAATTTGTCAGCATCTGGATCACTTTCTTGATCCAACTTAGAGCATATATATATCTGAGCATTATCAGAAAGATTCAGAAGGGGGAGACTGGCTTGCTTCCAAAGGACAAGCATATGTGGCTGGGTTGAGAGGAGGTAGTAACTTCTTTACTCCGACTTATCATGGCATCCAATCACTCCTTAGTGTTAAAGCTTATAGTTAATGCAGTTAGACTGCTTTAACCTTCAAGCGAACTTGTCACAAGAACAGAATAAAGGCAAGGCAAAGCAAAGCAATGCAGAAATACAATGGAGCTACTTTTGTTTAAACTGCTATTCTATTCTCAGAAAGGAATTGAGAAATGGATGTGTATTAATAACTATGCTGGAAGAACTGAACAAAAGAGAACCTGCCTTTTTAATTATGAAGTTTTTTTACCAACCATGGGTTTTTGTTAGTCACAGATAAATTGGTTGTGTCTCATGAGGAACAGACAAATACAGCCTGTTCTGTTTCTGTTCGAAGAGGTGACTTGACAACCTTGATCATTCGGCGTCAGTCAGCCTGGCGAAATGGGAGCTAAGTTTATTTTTGATACCGAGTTTGCTGAGCCATGGAAAAGTGTCACAAAGGTATTTTAACCTCAGTTTCAATGTCATTTTGGAGCAAATGAATAGTCTGTTTTGGAGACAAGGGTGTACTGTAAATGTACTGCTAATATCTCTTACAACTAGGATAATGCTGTAGCTAATTAAGTGGAAGAGTCACTTATTGTACATGCTAATTGATAACAGCCTCTTCACTATTGACTTAATCCTGTGCTCTGAATTTAAGAAGAAGGCCCAGTTGCAATATTAGGGTTTCAATTCATACTGCACCCTAAGTACTCCTCAATGAAGTCTAATTGAAATTTTTAAATGCTTATTCCCCTCACACAGTAAATGTAATTCGTGTTGCTGTAGAGTTAACTCCAGCATTGTTGTAAGTGCTCATTTAGACTAATGTAGGGAGAAGCAATTATTTTAAATTCCTGACCCATTTCAGCCTGTTTTTCTATGGAAGCAGTCTTGCATAACCAGTCTGGATGAGATTCAACCTACCTAACTTCAGACATCTACAATGAAGATGTTTATCTCTCGGTATCCTTAGACACATATCTGATTCATAATTGCCTATAATTCCTGTGAAATCAGCCAGCTTAGAGAAGAAGATAGATTCTGCAAGTATGCAAACCAAGGAAAGGCTACATCTGGAGTTCCTCCATTTGGAGACCTCAAAGAAGCACACAGACATGATCTGGCAAAAGTCCTAGGTGGCAGGGGCAACTAGTACCCTAAACTTGGCATCTGTCATGGATATAAATTTTCAATAACTACAGTGAGAGCAAGCTTAGCCTTGGAAGCTATAGCTTTACAATATAGCTGTCTGCACTTGTACTAATCACCTGAAGCTCCCTTTTTCATAGAATCGTAGAATAGTTAGGGTTGGAAAGGACCTTAGATCATCTAGTTCCAACCCCCATGCCATGGGCAGGGACATCACACACTAAACCATGTCACCCAAGACTCCATCCAACATGGAGAAAAATAAAGACATTCAGGGTGCTGCTCATCTAGCCCATTTTAGATGTCTAAAGAAAGCTGAGAATTGCAACCTCAATGTATCCCTATCAATAGATAATAAAGGATTTTAGGATTACTAACTTAGATATCCATTTGGCATGATGAATTCCTTCCTCATGTCTCAAAATTAGTATCTACCTTTCCTGTATAAGTAGTGGAGAGTGGAAGATGCTTTCAAATTATTAGAGAGCAGGATACCATGCACCTAAATAAGTTTTCACTGATAATTTGGCAACTTGATGCATTTACCTCAGATGCACTGTCCCATTACTTGCCTAAATTTTAAGAACCAGCTTCATCTTTAACTTAAGCAGACTAGATCTTATTACTAGTTGCATCAGTTCTCATTAGAAAAGAAGTTCTATTTTTTCTCTCCCTCAGGAAAAGTATCAATAAAGGACGGTTCAGCTGCTGGTATCTCAGGTTACCTGGATATTCTTACCTGAAGACAACACTGTTACTCAAAATCTTACAAAGTATTTGCTAGAGAATGAAGTTGTCTTCTTCAGAGACTCTTTTCCTCTACTGACTATAAAGGCAGTTTAGATTTATGCATTTAATCTATAAATGGCAAAGATTAGTTGAAGAAATTGCATCCAGACTTAATCAGAATGAAGATACCATGAGAGAAACAACCAGTGTTTTCAGTATGTTTTACTAGGCAAGTTCTCCTTTCCACAGGGATGGACCAAATTAATACTCCAAAGAACATTTGTTTACCTGCTGTACAGATTTAGCTTCTTTTTTTTCCCCACTTCCATGATGGGAATTTGCAGTGGTTTTCTCAGCAACAGTGTTCAGAGAGGGTATCCAGTGATATTCAGCTCTTCATGTCAAATGGGAATTCCCAGTCAGCTGTCTAATCTTATACTCACAGACTGCACGCACACTAAAATCTTGCCAGTAAAATCTGCCCATTGACTACATGCTTACTTTTTTTCCAGACTATACTCTGACTATATTCAAAATTTCCTTCAGCCACTAGTACAACTTTTTTGTAGCTTTGGACTCGTGCATGCAGACTGCAGAAATAATGATGTATTACATTTCCGTAAGCAATAGCTAGTCTGCTGTCATGGAAGCAAATCAGATCTATATTTAGGACCTTCATAAGAAATCTGAAAACAATGAAATAATAATATATGCATATGAAAAATTTCTGAAGTGCCTTCCTCATGCCTTTCAGATAGATTCTCTCCTCACTTATGCCCCTTTCTAAACTCCACCAACTTGAATTGTTTATTTCTTAATCATACTAAGGTAAGTGAAATCTAAAGGAAAACCATGAAACATTAATTTATTGGGGGGGGTGAGGGGGAGGAGGGTAATTCTTGTGAGGATCCTTCTCATCTACAGCATTCAACCATTCAATTACAATATCACAAATAACATTGATTGACTGTTAAATATTATCATCCTATACTGAGAAAAAGGAAACCAAGGAAATGAACAAACAAAATTAGAACACAAAGAAGTTTGATTAGATTAGAAGCACAAATATTGAGACGAGTGTATAAGCTTTAGCTAAAACATCTAAATCTCTTAGTTACACTCTGTCCCACATGATCTTACATGGTGGATATGGGGATAAAGGCTTGTGTGTGTGCACACAAAGCTGCTGAAATTTTGCCAAATCAGAGTTTTGCAGTATCTGCTGCAGTCACACTCAGAATCTGGGTGGGGGAGAAAGGAAGGTAAGGGGGGAAAGCCTTATTCATGTTTGGTTTGAGTTTTCTGTAAAAGATGTTTATCTTTAAAGACAAGTTTGACTAGTAGTTGCATAACTGCTGGCACTAGATCAAGTAGTAAAGCCCTGGAATAATAGAGAATAAAATAAAGAAACTGCTTTCAATTTTCTCCTTGCAGATAAAAGAAAAACAGACACAGATTTTCCTGTAAGGCTGCATATATAGCCCTGTGAAATACCTGTTACAACTTTAATGTTTACTGGCTCTCTCCCATCATTTCTGAAGGTTGAAATATTAGTCATCAAATGAACAATTGTCACTAATAATTCATTTGGCAGCATTCCAAATAATATTGAGTCATGGGACAGTTATGGTGTTTTATATATGAGATGACACAGGAATATTTTCATAGTTACTGACCAGTTCAGAAAATCCCCAAAGACACACATACAAAAAATAAAATTTAAAAAATAACCAAGTAGGTAGGTAGGTAGGTAGATAGATAGATACACAGATAGATCAAAGGAGGAATATACGCAATGAAAAATTGCTACCAAAAGTTTTTTTCTATACACAGGTCAATACCGCTGCTTGTTCTAAAGCACGAACAGGTTCCAAAGAGATATTAAGTGAGAAACCTTCCAAAGTAAATGGTATTTCAGGCCAATATGTTCAAATTTGACTATGATCAGGCTTCTGAAACCAGTGCCAGACACTCAGTTCTGAGACTTTCCCTTTTGGTCTACATATTGATTCAGAGATTAACATTTGGACTGAAATCAACAAGAGAAATGAAAAACAGGCTACAAAATTAAATACTTTTATGGCATACTAGGATGTAACACAAACCATTTCATATGAAGATTCAAGTAAAATGTGATCTGGGTCTACACTATTTTTACAGTGAAGCCCTTCCTGACATAGAAAACACAGTTCAGGAGTGTGTAGAGAAAATGGTTCACAGATTTAATCCTAAACTTTCTCATCTCAGTCGGAGACATGCTTCTCTAAACAGAAGTTGTTATATTGTCTCAGTTAGGCTATTTCTAATTCATGTAAGATGTATACCTATGGAGTTCTTTTCACTAATTGCCTAGGCTTAGGCAGCTATGTACCTAATCTTTAAAAAATGTAACTCGATAAAATGAACTTAAATCAAGACAAGTAATGGTGTTACTGAGAGTTCAAGTGGCAAAACCAGTGTGTTTTATAAATTGATATATAAAGCTTAAGTGCTACCTTTAGCTGAAGTAAGAAGCCACTGAACTCACACAAGTTTGTGGGATTTTGACAGTTAATTTGTAAGTGACAGCTCAGAACAAGCAACTAAGACTTCAGGTCTCTCTGTGCCAAAAAGTAATTAGCTTGAACCTACATGAGTTCTCTAGCAGTTAAAGACAAGCTGAGCTGTTTTATATACCCTGTAGAACATCGTCCTATCAACACTGTACAAATGAGCTTTCTTTGCAGCCTTGCACAAGTCTATTGTAAAGTAAGGACAGATTCTGTCTCAGAGGAATTCAGTGAAATCCAGGGACAGAATTTGGCCTATACTTTTAATCACTTGCAAAATTAAAAAATGCCATCTCTTCCAGGCACAAATTTGTCATCTCCTTTCAAATTGTGTCTACAATAAGCCATAATGACACAGTAAATTATAATGAGTATCACTAAACCCTTGCATTAATTAAACTCATATGTGAATTCTCTTATAGCAGAAGTATAGAGGGGTTTAGATCTGTGTAGCAAATGAATGTAGAAGATAATGCAAGTTCTACTATCCCCAGCAGTCTTTTAATGATGTGTGGTTAGTATGATAAAGCGACAGGCTGATAAACTATTACATTTTACTTCACAGCTGAATCAGTGCTTTAGGAAGTCTCATAGACTGCAATGTTCCTAGCACATAATAAAAAAAAAGTAAGTGAGGTGATGTTCTACTTCCTTTAAGACTTCTAAGGACAAACACTTTTCTTGCTCATATTCACCATCCCTGATTCTCTGGACAGCATTGAGGTCATTCTTGCCAATTGAAACTTTCTGAACCCTACATGGCTTCACTGAGAAATGAAGGGAGAATTACTTCCTTTTGAGGGTGAATGAAGAGCACAGGTGACTTGAACAAGGTCTTCCAGTGTCTGAGTCACAAAGATATAACCAGAAAATAGTTTTCTTCTAAATCTTCATTCTTTTTATCCTGGTTCTTGCTGCGCTAGTATAATAGAAAACCTGTGGGACAAACTTCTCAGCTGCAACTCCTAGCACAGACTGACTATTTTCATTGAATTCAACACTTCCAAATCAAAGGGGAAAAGCATGTGCAATTTCTATAGCAACGTAGTTAGCATCTATAATCCTCAATCAGAATCAGTATGAAATAGCAGTCACTTGAAGCCATGCCAGTACAATAAAGAAGTAATTAGGACATTGCACTTTCAAATTTCTGTCACAAAAACATTGAATAAAGGAAGAAAATTCATTTCCATCAAATACACTGCTGCTAATTTCACTCTGAAGACATTCTTCAGTGTTTCAGCCTCAGCATCATTCCCCTTGCTCTTCCAGTCCCACAGAACTGACAAATTGCCAGTCCTGCTTAACTGCAGCCCCATTTCAGTTTTTCATTTTCTCTAATCTCTCCCAGTCAAATAAAGAGTTGCCCGCAATACTTCCTGAGAAATTTCATTCTTAGATTATAAACATGAAAAGAGAGATTGTGGTCAATTTTTTTAATTTACACTTTCTGTAACTTTTTCTACATAAGAGAAGATGGTACCTTTGCTTAAAATCCACAGACTTCAAACCTGTCTACATAGAAATTGCCTTTGAAAAGCAGATCCAAGTACTGAAGCCTACACTTGGCTACAGGCCGGGCTTTAGGCTGGCCTTCAAGTTTCAAAACTTTGTGGAAATGCACAGAAATAAAATACATTTTTTCTTTCTAACATATTTCTTCTCTTCATAGTTTTTTAAGTTCTTTGCAACATAATGCACTTCTAAGCATACTCAGGTAAGGTGGAATCTAGGCAATTTCCCATCAAATCTTGCATCTATCAAGGAGACAAAATATCCTTTCTATCATAATCATGTGTTTTTCTTCTCTTTATCTCATATGTAATAAATGCTTTAGGGATTACAGAAAGACATTTGTTAATCTATGACCTGTTGATATCCCACAGCTGAAAAACAGAGAAAATTATCATAAAAATATTTCTGAGAAAAAAAGCAGTTGTTAGTTACTGGTTTATACAGAATTTACAGAAAGAGACCAGGGTGAAATTTCTGCACTTTCAGATAAACACAGTGAAATTCTCCAGCAGAGATGAGAGATTAATGCCTTAGGATATAGCTTCTCTTGCTACACATTCCAATCTATCTTACTGTTAATGGAATTTAATACACTTACTGAAATGTGAAAACACATCTTTATGCTGATGTCTAAACAAGGAGATAAAAACTGTTTATTACAGAAAGAGAGCTTGTACAGACAAAGTATGGGACTGACATTCCTAAGGTTGTTCTTATGACAGTTGTCTTGTATTACCTTGATGGACAGTCATTGTTGTCAGGACCTCGGAGGAGGGACTGCATTTCTTACTAGCACTAATGATCTTGGGGATGCCTGCATTGTAATTGACAGCTGGATTAGGACTTCATTTTACAATTAGCATGGGGCATTTGTACATAACTACAGTGCCAGTTCCCACAAAGTCATTAAAAATTTAAATTTATTTTGTGTTTTTCTGAGTTGTTCAGACTCACACATGTAAAAAATAGTCAAAAAACAACGAGAATAACACCTTTCATTTAAAAACCATGAGATATTTTAACTTTTCATAGTGCAAGGTTTGCTGGTTTAAGGTGTTTTGGACTGAGTAGTAGCTTGCTTGCTTGTTTGCTTTCAATTCTCCAGCTAGGCTAAGGATTTACAAATAGTCTGTCACTGTTATACTGCTAAAGAGATCGAGACTGCAGTTGTAGGAAGAGGACAGTGCCATGACCAAGAGATGTGACAGAGGATATCAGAGGCAATTGCTGAAGGAAAGTGCCCTTCTACTTAAAAAGGAGAAAGCATGAGACTCATACTGTCCTGGGTTCAGCTATAGCAGTCATTTTTTCTCCTTCTTCGTAGCTGGTGCAGTGCTGTGTTTTTGACTTTCATCCTGGGAACAACGCTGATAACACCGATGTTTTTAGTTGTTGCTAAGTAATGTTTACTCTGACCAAGGACTTTCTCAGTCTCATGCTTTGCCAGAGAGGAGGGGAAGCCAGGAGGAAGCAGAGACAGGACACCTGACCCAAACTGGCCAAAGGGGTATTCCATACCACAGCACGTCATGCCCAGTATAGAAACTGGGGGGAGTCACCCGGAAGGCCCAGATCGCTGCTCGGGTCGGGCTGGGTATCGGTCGGCGGGGGGGGGGGGGCTGTGTCCTTTTCCCTTGTTATTCCTCTTATCATTATTATTGGTAGCAGTAGTGGTTTGTATTATACCTTAGTTACTGGAGAGCTGTTATCTCAACTCGTGGGAGTTACATTCCTTCGATTCTCCTCCCCATCCGAGAGAAAGGAAGAGGGGGGGCGTGAGCGAGCGGCTGCGTGGTTCCAAGTTCCCGGCTGGGTTTGAACCACGACACATACCCAGGATGGCAGAGCAGGGAAGATGGCAAAGAGTCAGTACAGGCAGTGCACAGCACACACTTGGTTTGGAAAAAGTCCTTCAGACCTACTAGCTGGTGTTGGCAGATATGGTTATTTTATATAAGACCCATTGTAAATTCCAGTATCAGTGCTGACCAGCTGCTTCTGGGGTTGGGGAGCTGTGGGTACCTCAGGGACAAGTATTAGGGGCAGAGTTGGGGCCAATAACTGGGCCACAAAGAGCCCCTTTAAAGGGCTTGACTCTTACTTT
>NW_009924111.1:0-26292 GCF_000696875.1 Nestor notabilis | reverse complement strand
CGGGTGCCCTTTGCGGCGTTCGGGGAGAAGCTATGCCCGGCTCCTCACCGGCGTGTCAGTTCTGGCCGGTAAGCGGTACGGTGAGCGGTGCGAGTTGTAGCCTTTTCTTCTGTTGATTTTTAGTGTAGGTTTTTAAGTGAAACGGCAGCGATGTCTGATGCGGCGGAGCGAAAGGAGGGTGGTATAAACGGTTAAATTGGGGCGCAAGGATGGGAGCAGCGTGGTTTTGTCTGCGCTGAGGGTTTCTGTGCCTTTTACCTCCGGTAGGCTGGAGCCAGGGATGTGGCTGGAGCCGGCGATGGTAATTTCCCAAGAGTTCACTGCCATGAGAACTAAATAGTGGTTTAGCTGAAGGGGCTAAATGATCACATTTCCAGGCTTCGGGGGGGGGGAGGGGGTAGAGATAGGCAAACCGACATCTTGGGCTTCTCTGGGTTTAAGCCTCACTAATTAAAATTGAAGGAGTTTCTCTGAGCAGTCTACAGATGTGCCATTTTAAACAACCTTATTAGTCTGTAATTTCTTGCATAAATGTTTTAAGCCAAAAGCTGAAGATGGTGTGGTGTGTGTTTATTGTAACTTCGGAAAACTCGATGGTGTTTTACTTCAAACTAGTTCCAAAGTGATATCTGGGAACATCACTGTTGATCACCTTTATCTGTTGCAGGTAAAGGTGGTCCTCTCTGGTTTAAATCCTTTTCTCTAGTTGTGTTTTGATCCATAAAGCACAACTAAAATACATGTGATTTACATGTGTTTTCAAAGGTTGTCTTAACTTACAGGTAATTCATCAGAGCGTTATCAGTTTCTGTTACTTGAGGGCAATGAATTAAGGCGTGTATATTTCTCACTGAACAGAGTTGCCCACTTTGTCTTTCTTTTTTCATTGATAACATGATGCTCATCCTGCTCAACAGATAAACCCCCAGAAACTTGCACAGCACTTGTGATATGGTGCTCTTGTTCAGAGGAGAAAAAAGTGCAAATAAGGCCACAAGTAGCACTTGCAGTTGATGTCTTGGAAAGTGTGCGAAAGGCATTTGTATTCTATCAGAGTTGGAACAAACTGAGCCAAATGATGTCATTATTCTATTAAAACCTTTCTCAGTTGGTACAGGTATGCATTTGGCTGCTTTAAATACTTTTAAGTTTTCATTTTCATGTGCTGCTTGGTCAAGAGATGTAATTCTGAGGTGATTTTTTTTAAAGATTAGGTCACACATACAGAAAGTGAAAGAAAACCAAGCATGTGTACTGCAGGAGAGGGAATAGAGTGGGCAGGGTAATGCAGGAATGAAGAAGAAATGGCTTGGGAGTGCCAAGTGGTAGATGTGTCAGTGTCACTATTTTTTTAGTAAACCAGGTATTCCTAATCCTCCTGCTTTCTCAAGCAGGCCAAGGCATCATTCTTGCTGTGTTTGAAAGATTGCATCCTGCGTGCTCTCCTAATTTTGTAGACCACTTATTATCTGTTATTTTACACTTCTATTTAGTTTGCTTGCTTTACACCTTAAAGTTGTTTGTGTTCCCCATCTGATAGAGTGAACTCACTTTAAATGATTCAATTTTGCTTTATGTAAGACCAGGTAACTTTATACATACGGTGTCTGCAATGGGTTGTGTTCTAGATCCTAACTGTATATGGTAGTCGAAGGACAGAGTGATGTTAATGCAGATGGTATTGATTGGTTTTCCCCTTTCAAACTCTTAAAGAACAGTTTGATGGGTTGGGAGGCATTTGCTGCTTTCATCCCTGTCTCTGTCTAGACCTGCTATATGCTCTGCAGGCAGAGGGCTTGCTTTAATTAAGTTAAATGCAGAAGATCGATGGTCGATGCTGCAGTGCTACAGGGCAACTAGAGTAGTTTCATCAAGGTAACCCCTGCTGCAAGAGGTGTTTCTCTGGTGGTTATAAAATTAATTTGAAAGTTTCTCACGTACTATCAATTGACTTAAAAGTGCAGCTGTGATTTTTAGAGGTATTTGGGATGCAGGACCTGCTTTTTCTCTCACCTGGAAAGTTTTAAATGTGAATTATTTTGTCACTGGAGATTTGCGTAGAGACAAAAAATCAAATATGTGAATGAGCTTTGTAATATGGTGGAATTTAGCAGTTCCAGGCCTAAAGTTTATGGTTATGGGGTGCTGGTTGTTTTGGTTTTTTTTCTTAAGTCACCATTTCAAGGGCCTGAAACTCACTTTCAATATGCAATTTGCTAGTGAACATAATGGCCAGGAGGAAATACCCTGCTTGCTGGGTCTCAGTAGAAGATGCCCTGCTTCATCAAATGGACTGAATGATAACACTTTTGCCATGTGAAAGTGGCAAGATTTCCTTGTTCTGTTTGTTTTCCTGTTAATGAGCAACTCTGCAGGTAGAATTAAAATGTAACTGTTTGGTTATGCTTTAGGTACACCCTTATCTAGTTGGTTTCGCTTTGCTGTACCAAAATGAGCCATACAGCTACAAGAGTTGTTACCAGTATGGCCAAGCCCCATCTCAGTGAATTTCAGTTTCTGAAAGTGTCAGAACAATTTAAACAGTGATGCATAGCCAAGGGCTGACAGGACATGATAATCTCCTTGAAACACAAATTCCCTTATCATATATATTCTGAGTTGAGGCGACAAACTTGAAAAATTAGTCCTGCTTCTTAACGAGCATTTGATAGTTTTGGAGATTCCGTGTCTAGTTCAAAATGTGTAAACAACTAAATTGTTATTATTTTTAACCCATTCTGCTTCACTAACTATCTCCACAGTAGGCTGGCTCTACATAAGCATAACACAGAGGCTTACCTGGGGCTGTTGTGCTCAGGAATGAATTCTGAAAGCTTTTAGAATGGAATTGTGTGCTGGGATGTACAGCAGTCCTTGAGGCTGGGAGCAGGAGGCTCCTTGCTGCAAATTTGCCACCCTGGAATGACATCATGGTGATCTGGCAAAGAGGCTTAGCTTGTATTTTAGTATATAATGTATATGTTTATATTTATTATTTTTTTTATACATGTGTGATTTACATGTGTCATCAAAGGTTGTCTTAACTTACATGTAATCCATCAAGGCTTTTATCAGTTTCTGTTACTTAAGGGCAATGAATTAAGGTGTGTATGTTTCTCACTGAGCAGAGTTGCCCAAGTAATATTACAAACCTCTACTGTGTTCTATTCTGTCTGTATAGCATTTCTGTCTGTGATCTTATGAAGGACTTTTTGGCAGTATTGTTTGGTTTCAGGTGTGCTGGCTGCATTAACCTTAAACTTGGGGTTATGTTTTGTGATTTGCTTAAAAATATGTGAAGCTTGATTTTCTTGTTTGTGTTTTTAAGTGGTGGATTGGAAACAGGCAGTCAGTCGTGTGTGAAGTAACATGCTTCTGCTTGTATCAGCTTACATGAAAACTTCACCTTTCTTAAAACACAGAAGTTCTTTCTTTCCTTCTTTTTGGTAAATGTGCTTTTGTCCATCTGTCAGTCTCTATTTTCTGAGCTTCTCAGCTTTAAATTTCTCACAGATGAGGAAGAGCCAGACTAGGCATGAGAGTCTTTTAGTATGTTTCGAGGCTGGTTGGCGTTTTGGTGGTGTTTGGGTTTTTTTGGTTGGTTTTTTTTTTGCAATTTAGTCAACAGCATAGTTGGTAACTGCAGAGAGCAGCATTGGGAAGTGTGGCAGGCATAACGTTACAGAACTTTGGTGTCTACATTTACATTTGATGTGTTGCTTTCAGTTTATAGCATGTTTGCATCTGAAAATTGATTTAAGAATCTACTGGAGGAACTGGAGAAGAATCTGTTGAGATTTGGCCTGAGTCGTACAGGTGGTGTATGGAGTTTTACTACATGTGCTGTGTTGGCTTTCAGCTAATGAAAGCTTGTCCCCAGCAAGTTCGTTTGAAGTCAAAGCCCTGTGGCTTCTGCTGGTTAAGAATGAATCTTTAAGAATTAATGCCTTTTTCTGTTCTGATCTGAGAAGTCTCCAACTCATGCTCTTGTTTGAGTGTGTCAGTTTGAGGCTAATGAAATCAAGAAAAAGTTGATCATTTTAGAAATACCTTGTCTGAGGGTGTAGTCTGATAAACTTTTCTCTTGGCAGCAGTATTGATTTAAACCGCTCCTGCTATTTGTTTCCATTTCAATGCTGTTGTCTTTGGTTTGTGTTGGTAAAATATTCTGTGGGCTGGTGTAATAACCAGAGTTATGAATTTCTGGATTAAAAATAACTGCCGGAAGAGATTGTATGCTTTCTGGTGTTGATCAGTACCCCTTTTGGTTCACTGCTCAGCTTTGAAACCTCTGTGCTTATCTGAGTTGAGAAGAAAAGGAAAGGAGGCTGGTAGAGACCTTGCACTGCTTAAACAGGCGCTGCTGCTGCTGCAAGATACTCTTATTAACCAGCTGCCTCTAAGTTTATTTGCAGTTTGAATTTCTAGTACAAGTGCATCACTTGTTTACCAGACCCATACAAATCCAGCTCTATGTTGTCTTCACTCTCACTAGAATGTCTTTCATGCTGTTGCATGCTTTAATTAAGGTTGGATATGAGTATAATTCTCCAGCAGTCTGAGAATCTCTGTGTTACCATTGCTTTTATAGACTACTGGTATATATATGTGTTTGTGTTAATACTGAGAAGCCCTATCCTGAATGAGACCTGCTGTTATCGGTTTTGAAGTAAAATAGAACAGACACACAAATTATTGTTATCTAAAATAAGTAGCAGATGAACGAGAGATTTGGGTGGGAAGGGAATGATGAGGCAGTGCTGCCTGACATGCTACCTCCTTGTGTTCTTTTTACAGTAAACATCATGGGAAAAAGAATTTTTGGAGGATACACATAAGTGCATTTTGCAGGTGTTAGAGAGAACCTCAAGCCTAGGGATAGTCTTAGAGAAAAGCACCAAGGTGCTTGTTTGAGAATCCAATACAAAAGCTTTTCTTTCTTTGTATAAAAATATCTGACTACTTGAAACAATCTTGTAATAGCTCAGTGAAAACAGGTATTGTTAATGTGGTGAGTTTGAGCTTTTTGTTACAGTGAGCACAATTATTTCTGCTTCCTTCTGACAGACCAAAGAGAACACTGTACAGTAAGAAGTATGGAGTGGACCTCATCAGGTACACACATGCTGCCAACACTGTCGTGTACAGCTCCAACAAAATAGATGGTAAGTGATCCACTGGAGTTGAATCTTTTTCATCTCCTTACACTTAAAACTACATGCCCGGATAAATAGCTCTAAAAAGCTGGGGAAAAAGTTATAACAACTTATCACTGATAAACGCACTGTCAGAAACAGAGGAATTAATGCTCAACTGTAATACACAGCTCTGATATTCCCTCGAGCATGCTGATGTGAGTTTTGTTCATTGCTGCAATAACTAAGGGATTAAACATTATTAGTGTGATATACTATTGTTCACTTTGCTGTTTGATACCAGTGCCATCAGCCTTAATTTCTTACATGCAAAATGAGGCAAAAGGGGTATGTGGCAGAAGGTGGGCTACACATTGTAGCTCTGGTGCACACACAAGTCGACTGCAGAGGAAGGGAGGGCAGGAAGTTCAGGCAGCTCAGCAGATCACCGGCAAACCTGGAAGAAGGAGGTCACAGAGCTCTTCTGAGATTGTCTTTGCTTCTGTTAATGTTTCTTGCATGTAATAGGCAGAACACCCATTTTCATGCTATATCTACCCAGTCAGTGACTGTGACGCTCTGTAAATTGGTGACATTGAAGGGCTTGTAGAGCTTGTGACAGGTTCTCTATTAACCTATTTCAGTTTAATCTAAAATTCAAATTTAAGAACTGACACCGTTCACAATGATAGCTACACTAATTCTTCTTAAGGTTGGGAACAGCTCACGTTCATTTCAAATTGTGGCTCAGTTTTGTTTGCTCTAGTCGATCTCGGAGTTTTCCAGTGAACAAGTTTCTTAGCACAGCACTTTACAAATGGGTTTTAACACTGTATTTGTAAACTCTCAATCATTTCTGTAATAGCAGTTTGGTTTTGATTTTTCCTTTGCAGAGATGGATCTTGATAGTTGAGATACTGGTGCCTTGTGGTGTGTACTGGGTTACTTGAGGAAGTTAAAGAAATATGAGTTTAGAGCAGATGGAAGTTAAGAGTTAGGAAGTCAGGTGAAACTAGAAGAAGCTGGTCCTAAAACTAGAGGAACAAAGGAGTTTCCAATGGAATTGGATTTAATGGTGTGAAAGGATTAGAAGTGTGACATGAAACACTTGCCTTTTTAGTCTGTTTCACAGCCTACTTACTATCATTTTTATTAATTCATTACTTTTATGCCACATTTCTGACTTAGCTCTAATTTACAATTAAATAACAACCATTTAATGAAGCATTTTTAATGCCATTTTGAGTTCTTAATTTTTGTTTATAGGCCCTGGTAAGCCTTTCAGGAGCTAAAACTTAAGATGCTTCATCCCGCACGGTTCCATTATGATAAATGCTTGATTAGAAGAAAAGAAAAAGACTGTGAAAGTATTTGTTGTTGTTAAGAACCATAAGCCTAATAAAACCAGCAGTGTGTTCTGAAGGGGTCCACATACTCTGTGGTCCCTAATGCATGCAGTCTTGGGCAATATGCATTGAATTCAACATGATACAGAGTTATCAGGGGAGAAAATTAACCCAGGAGCATGTTACAGGAGTGCTGTTGCTTGCTGCAAGCATTTCATGTGTTGGAGTTCTACTTCTGAAGGTTTCCTCAAGATCTTTGAACCCAGTTCCTCTTGCCTGATTCCAGGCTGAGGTAGTAGTTTGTACAGTTTGAGGGTCTATGATACCACCCGGTACAGGAGATAACTGTACAGGCCACTGCCTTGCCTGGGACAGAGCACTGCCAACAAACAGGCTGACAAAGGATCGCAGTCCCCCAGTGCTTCCTCTTTAGCAAGGAAGATGAAGTTCTGCATGGATACTTCAGGTAATGACAGTTCTTGCAGGAAAAACTAGAGATGTGTTCTAATAACAGGCTTGAAGAATGTTGGGTCTGGCTGTGATGGGATGTGATGCTGTGTTGGGGGTTTGTGGTTTGGACAGTCACCTCAGGTCACTTAGAGCCTTTCAGGATGGTGTGTCACCAGCATCGTGTTTCCAGTTTGATCAGTCAACTTTAGTTTTCTTGTCAGATACAGGAGGGTGGCCTAGAACTGTGCTGTCAGCTTCATGTGAACCCTCAGGCAAAAAAAAACCACTTGTTTTTTTCAGAGAAACTAAATGCGCTAAATGAGCCTTTCAAAAACTTCTAAACACAGGAGCCTGTATGAGTACAAGAGTGCTCTGAGCATATTGCATCCTGTTGGCTCTTGTTCTTCCAAGTCAAAGGTAAAAATGTCCCTTTCCCTCAGTTTATCTGTGGAGCTCCAGCAGGGCTTGTTCCACCAGTATGGAGTCTCTTGTCACTGTCTAGTGCAGGTGCAAAATGCCAATCTCTTCCTTCCAACAGTGTCCTCCAACTAGTGTGAGAAAGGATTTTGCTGGTGCTGCTTTGAGGTTTAAGTTGTGCTCTTCACGTTTCATCACTCAGAGGCATCTGCACATAAAGATTAAAAAGTGGCTTCTGGGCTTTAATAATTGTTTCCTTTCTTTTAATCTTGGGAGAAGGTCTCAACAGCATCTTCTAAAGTTGCAGGCTACTCTTGGTATGTTCATCTGTACTCAATAAAATTATCCCTTGAGAAATGTGCTGCTCTGATGTACTGAGTATGTTTTTAAGATTGCTTTAAGTGGTCTAAGCTTTAGATTACTCCTCTGTCCTCCTCTTAAAGCTTAGCTGCTCTAGGTGCAGAGAATGTGTGAAGCTGTTGATTGTCAGCCTTGTCCTGGCTTTGAAGTTCATGTTTTATCTTCTCTTGGCTAAATGCACATTCACATATTACCTGTGCTTGCTGTTTACTTGGAGACATAGATAAGACAGCAAGATTCAGGCTGTGTGCAAAACAAATAAAATGCTGGTAGTAACAACTTAATAATTTGATACTCCCAATTTTGTGAAATGATGGAATAAAATGTCCTGGTACTTAAACTTTAGCAACTTTGAAATTGACTTGCATAAATCACCTGACAGTTTATGTTTAAGATGTATTATGAATTCAGACTGTGGAAAGTATCTTTTTCTGGTGCCTGATTTCCATTTTTGCCTTGAAAAACAAGTTGGTTTATGTCTGTTTCTAACTTGATTCTGTTTGAAAGTCTGACTTGAAATCAAATGACCAAACTTACTCACTGTGGGAAGATAACTGTGTGGGAAGCAAGTTTACTGCGTGACCACTTCGAGATAATGTTGGATTTGTGGTGTAATGAAGCTTATGGTTTGTTTCTGGTTTCAGATACAATCCGATACCTCTCCCTGCATGACAACAAATATATTCGCTATTTCCCGGGGCATACAAAAAGGTAAGACGTGGCTTGGAGGCAGTGCAGGAGAAGTTGAAATAGTGATTGTAATGAGCTTGAGTTATTTTACATTCAGTTCACTCCAGTTTTTGCTTTGTGTTCATGGCAATTACAAGCTTGTACACAGCTGTTGGGGTAGGTGGTGTTCTCTTTACTTCTTTTGTGTGTCTCTGATGCATGTGGTCTTCTGTGTTGCAGAGTTGTTGCTCTTTCAATGTCTCCAGTGGATGACACTTTCATTTCTGGATCCCTTGATAAAACTATTCGACTTTGGGATCTCCGCTCTCCAAATTGCCAGGTAGGATATCAAATTCATGTACATAGCATGTTTCATTTTCAGTTAGAAAGTTGAAAAATGGACATGTGCTTGTTATAAAACAGAAATACTGCCAGAAATGTCTGTTGCTGGTTTAGTGTTGACACCTTCCTGGAATGCTGAGGGAACCTGGATCAGAAATCTGCATGTTGCATTGTGTAACACCACTTGCTTTTACCTATGGCTTTGTGGAGAGGTGCTGGGAAGAACAGGAAATAACACCCACAGCTGATGAAACAAGAGGAGAGCTGGGTGTTGTCAGGCTGCTACCCTTTGCAGAGAGTGTTCTCTCTACCTCAGCATCTCTCTTGGGTTAGGAATGCATCTTACCTGAGTGTTTATAGTGTGTGTTTAAAATTGATGCCTTGATGCAATGAAACATGAAGAAATTAATCGTCTAAGGTAATACAGCAGCCAGATAGTCTACCCCTCCTTGCATCACCTTTATTGTTTGTGAACAGATTGAACTTTCTAGCAAGGCAAAACTGCCTTTTGTTTTTATTTCCTTATTTTGCTGGAATACTTTACATTGTTAAGTGGAAGCAGGCTTGTGTGGGCTGAGAAAAGTACCAGAGCTAGCAGCAGGGGAAGGAGTGAAAGACTAGGATTAGAATCTCTGCCTTTTACTGGTGATAAGCTATGTGCACTCAGAGCCCAGAAAGCCAACCGTATCCTGGGCTACATGAAAAGAAGCGTGACCAGCAGGTTGAAAGAGGAGATTCTGCCCTCTACTCAGAGCTCATGGGACTTCACTTGGAGTATTGTGTACAGTTCTGGTGTCCTCAACATAAGAAGGACATGGAGCTGTTGGAGCAAGTCTAGAAGAGAGCCGTGAGGATAAGGGGACTTGAGCACCTCTTGTACGAAGACAGGGTGAGAAAGTTGGGGCTGTTCAGCTTGGAGAAGAGAAGCTGCATGGAGACAACATGGCAGCCTTCCAGTATCTGAAGGGGGCCTACAGGATGCTGGAGAGGGACTGTAGTGATAGGACAACATGTAACAGGTTCAGACTTAAACAGGGAGTTCAGGTTAGATAGAAGACGTTCCTTACTGTGAGGGTGGTGAAGCACTGGAATGGGTTGCCCAGAGAAATGAAATAAATGCTCCATCCCTGGCAGTGTTTAAGGCCAGGTTGGACAGAGCCTTGGGTAACATAGTCTAGGGTGTTGTGTGCCTGCCTATGGCAGGGGGGGTGGAACTAGATGATCTTAAGGTCCTTTCCAACCCTAACTATTCTATATAGTGGTGTGCTCTCATTTTCCTCTCATTAGGACCGTTTTGCTAATGAAAGAAGACTGTTTACTTATTCCAGATGGTGTAACTGTAAATGCAACAGGAAAAAAAGGTTGTATTTCTTACAAAATGGTTTTATCGTTTTTAAAACCACACCAAGGTCTTTCTGACAAGAAATGTTAATTGTGCCTTTTTCTGGGACTATGCCTTTAATGCCATTGTGAAAGTTTCCCTTAGGATGAACCTCAGACTCAGAGTTGCTACAGATGAGACAGGGTTTGTAAATTCAGTAACAGTTCTGTGATTTATGCTAATGCCTGTAGTTTTAAGAGTGGTAAAACTAGGATTTGTGACTGGAAGCTGCATTCTGCAAAGTTTGGGAAATCGGTTGAGGAAGTGTCACTTGTAATTTTCAGTCTGCCCATGAGATGGCAGCCGTACTGCCTGGAAATGTCATCGGCAATCCAGAGATGTCCCATTTGCAAGGGCCCCGAGTACTGGCTAGCTTATTGCCCAGCCCTCAAGACATCACAGGGAAAACTGGCTTCAACTGGGAGGAGAGTAGTACTAATGTCTCTAGAGAAGCATAGTATTTCAGAAATGCAGAAGCTTCTTAAATAAGATCAGATCTTTGTTTAAATCAACAATACATTTATGTTCATACAGTTACATAAAGACATTTGGCTTATACACACAGACCTGCCAGTCAAGATACAAATTCACATATCTTGTTGCCTTTACCAAATTTTCTCAAGTCTTTTTTACTATGTGAGTTACAGAAAAATTAACATTAAAAATAAGCACTGATAGTAATCTGTCAATTTTAATATGTAAGATGTGTTGGCTTCCAGCAGGCTCGAGTTTTCATTAAACAGGTGGGGAGAGTTCAGCAGTGATGCTCACTGGGGCTGTTTGTACTTGCTTTCAAATTATCTTTTTTTCCCCTCCTTCACAACCATCATTGGTAGAGCATTGATGTCAGTCCCAGCAGCAGTGTTTTGTGGTGCTGTCTGGTGTGGTTAGTGATTCAGCCGCATCATCCTCCCTTCTCTGGGTACTTTTTGGGTGGATGTGAGCTCAAATGAGGTCTCGATTAGTTCTAATGTAAACTTTATCATTGCAGCAAACTGGAAGCTCCATATGGTGGCCTGAAGTAGTCAGACTTGCTTTTTGAGAAGCTGAATTCTGAACCTTTGTAAAACCTTAATATTTACAATTGAAATCCAGATGTTCAACCCACAGGCTGCTGTCCTGCTCACAGTGGGCTCGAAGGGTGATGATAGAAATGTATCAGTTTCACAAAATAATTTGGACTACTGTTGGTTTCTAGGGTTTAATGCATCTCCAGGGGAAGCCTGTGTGTTCTTTTGACCCAGAAGGGTTGATTTTTGCTGCTGGAGTCAATTCTGAAATGGTGAAGCTTTATGATCTCCGTTCTTTTGACAAAGTAAGCTGCGCTAACTTGACTTCTTACGCTTTTTAGCTTGCAAGAAATAGTCTAAACTCAGTGCACAGAGGCTGGATTTCTTTACCCCAGCTTACTGTCTGTCGTAGCTGCTTAACAGTACATGTCTCTCAGACAGAAAAGAATACATGCTGTCACCAAATCCTGAAACCCATTCTTGAACCAATGTTAAAGTTTACTTCTGCTAAGTCTTTAACCTGTTCCAGACTCTTGTTTAGGCTTTTTGTTGTTGTTGTTGTGATTTGGGGTTTGTTATGTTTTCCTTACTGCTTTTTCTGGAAGAACACTAGCAGAGATTGGCAGAAAGAATGGAAATTTCAAAGAAAGCTATAATTGGTTGGCAGCTGAACTGGCTGAGCACTAAGCTTAGTTAGTTCCATGGGTTTCAAAAAGTTGGATGACAATAGCACTGGCTTAAGCTCTTTCTCTAACCTCACTTAGCACCCTCGTGTGAAAACATCCTACTTTAAATTAATTTCTGCTGTTGAATGTGTTATAGAGTATGGGATTGTTGGATGTTGAAACACCCCACTGTGGCTCTCACTGTGGCTGTGGAAACTGTGGATTCATACTTTGAATATTACACATGCAGCGGCATCTTTTCACTATGACACTTTCCTTTGGTATCTTAGAACTAAATACTAAGTATCTATAAATACTAAATAATTGAAAAGTCCAACTGTTTCCTCTGCTAAAGGCTAAAATCAGCCCCTTAACAGCAAAGCATGCAGAGTCTGCATCCTATTTCCCGTTTTTCTTTTGAAGGGGCCATTTGCTACGTTTAAGATGCAGTATGATCGAACTTGTGAGTGGACAGGCCTGAAGTTCAGTAACGATGGCAAACTCATCCTCATATCAACTAATGGAGGGTTCATTCGGCTGATTGATGCTTTTAAAGGAGCTGTCCTGCATACATTTGGGGTGAGCATGCTGCCTGGGCTACCTGCTTGAAATTTGGTGTCAGTTTTGGGTGCAGGTGCCCTTTCGTTGTGGGGTGACTGTGGACACACTCTTCACTACATATTCTCCTGTTTCGTATCACAGGGTTATAACAATAGTAAGGCTGTCACACTGGAGGCATCATTCACACCAGACTCTCAGTTCATCATGATAGGTAAGATAATTCCTCTTGGAAAGAATTTCAGTGCTCTGAAATTAGGTGTGTTACATAGGACTAAAGTTGTCTGTGGGAAGCAGAATATATTTAAATAATACAATGTAGCTGTCAATTTTCCGTACATTGGCAGTTTTGTTTTGTTAGTTCACTCAGCATTTTCTAGGCTGAATATAGATGCACCTGCAAAAAGACTTTTAGTTTTTCCTTTATGTAGGAATACTATTCCAAAAAAGATAAGAAACCAACAAACTGTGGTGATGTGTGGAGACCTGTCATATAAATTATGTCAGTGATCCTCATCCTGTGGCCAGGATGCACTCATGGCCTGCCTCAAAGCATTTCAGGGCTGTCTGTTGTGGTCCGTCTTCCACTGCCTGATGTGCTTGGATGATGGGTCTCGTAGCCTGGTGTGTTTGTACAGTTCTCAGGGATAGTCCTGCACCAGTGACATGTGGGGCAGCTGCATTTTGTTCATGTGGCTTTTGTAAAGCCCTGCCCATAGAACAAGCTCTGCATAACCTTGATAGAAGCAGTAAGCATCAGCCTCGTGGCTCTCAGTGTATGATTCCTCTGGCCCAGGCCCCCTCCTCACCCCTATAGGGAGAGGGACTCCTGAGTGAAATAGGTGGCAAAAAGCAGTTGCAGCTGCTGTAAAGCCTGATGATGCTGGTTGGTCACCCCAAGGTAAGCATTTCAAGCACTCTGCTGCCCAGCAGGACCTGTGAACACAGGTCAGATGCATCCGTGTAGTGCTGCCCTCTTCTAGCACTTCTTTTTTGTTCTTATTTATATGGCTGGTACATCAAATGTTTAACTGTGGTAATTGGTATCTGGATCCTCATTTTTCCTGGATGAGTGATGGTCTTAGCAAAACTTCTTTTTCTTCTTGTAGCTGAGAACTTCCTGGTTGCAGAGAAGGGTGGGGTTCTTTGTTGGGTCTGTCTCTGGAGAGCACTTTATTGCACGTATTTACCTTCCTGTTGTGCTCTCCCAAATGAAAACTATATAGTGGAGGAAGTTCCAGAACACTTATTTCTGTTCAGTTTTTACATGTGGTTAAGTTATAGCTTGTGCTTTTTAATATTTCCTCCCTGAAAGGCTATAACTACAGAAGCAGAAGAAAATTCCTTGCATTTTTTATTAGTAATCTTATTTAAAACGAGGCTAAAGAAGAATTGAGTTACAAAAATGTTAAGTCCCCAGCCTCAGAGTTCACAAAACACCATTTTAAGGGAAAAAAACCTGTTCTGTTGTAGCAATGTGGAGAGTTGACATCTCCAATGAAGCTTCTGGTATTTGGTCTAGCGCATTGCAGTGTGATTACCCTCAACAGTAAAGCCTTTGATTTGATTCTGTGCCTACCAAGTGCAATACTTATCTCCTGTGTCTGAACTGAGAACTTGTGTGAACAATGACTCTCGCACCAGCTTTTGGCCTCTTGCACACTGATGCACTTTGGCAAGGGTCTTTCCCTCTCAGCTGGATGCTGTCAGCTCTCCTTATCCTCTGGGTGACCGTAGCTGTTAACCCCTTCACCAGAAGAGCATTGCACTGGGATGTGTAGTTGAGTGTCTGCAGTGCAAAGATACAAACTGCCGTTTAGATACAGGTGTGTAAACGCAAGTGACTTTTTGTAAATGCCCTAGTGATAGTTTTTAAGCTTAAGCTATGAAGATGAGGCATGCTCGTTCCTGCAGTTCTCTGGCAGAAAAGAACATAATGTTCTTCAGTTTCACTGCTGGCCTCTCCCATGTATCTTCACTATCTTGTTTTCCACTCCTGCCTGCAGGTTCAGAGGATGGGAAGATTCACGTTTGGAATGGGGAGAGTGGGATGAAGGTGGCTGTGCTGGATGGGAAACACACAGGCCCTATAACTTGTCTGCAGTTCAATCCAAAATTCATGACGTTTGCTAGCGCATGTTCCAATATGGTAAGGAAAGTGTTTTAAGTTCCTCCTTACTCAATATGGTGCTGACCTTTTTAGCAATGGATGCAATAAGGCCCAGTGCCACTGATGGGTATTTCCATGGACTTCGATGAGAGCCAGGACCCTGTTCCCTGCCTGTTATGCTTTGATTGCACCTTACCTGGCAAGTAGGTACATGGGGCAGCAGACCTGGCAAGCCAGTGTTTGAACATACACATGAAAGCAGAACAGTGAGTGATTGCACACGCAGAAGTACGAGTTCTTTAGGTCACTGCACATGGCTGGTGTTTTCAGTTTATGTAAGACTGGTTTGCTCTGGAGAACATGCAGGGATTTTAAGCTGCTGGGAGAGAGTTACTGCCTCTTTGGTAGTCTCCTTGTATGCTTGCAGAAGGTAGCAGAGATCAGCTCCTGCAGTGTGCTGTAGGAAAGATTTCTGTTCTGTAAGAGGTGTTTTTTCTTTCCTTTTCTGTAGGCCTTCTGGTTGCCAACTATCGACGACTAATTCCTACACTGCAGCTGCTGGCAGATGACTTCCATACTGCTAACAGCAGCACATCACTGCAAGCATAATATTGGAATTGCCTGAGTCTCCTAGACTGCATTCCTGTTCTTGAGTATGTTTCCATATGTCTTACCTTGATTTGCCGCATTCCTTTGCAAGGACTCCTCTACTCGGCCTCCCAGCATGTTCAAAAGCAGCATGCTACACGACCTTACCTTCCAGTCCGTGCCCAGCAGGCTTCAGCTGAAGTTGGAACTGACACAGTATTATTTCTAAGAGCAATGAAGTCTGTTTTATTTACAAAATGTTTGTGGCATTTTTTTTAAGCTGTAATTGTGTGTTTTCCTTCTGTAAGTGCACAAGGCTATTGATCTTCCAAGGTGGAATGTGCAGTTCCTTCTTATAAGTGCAAGTTTTTCACATCTGGGATCTCTGGTTCCACTGCAGTCCACAGATGGGAAGTTACTTCTGTGCCAAATGTGAACACTGACAGTTTTCAACTTACACAGCAGATACTGGATTCTCTTGCAGTGGAACATGCACCAGAAGAGTGGGTGACTGTAAATATATATGATACAACTTGTCATCCTTTCATTTGGTGATTTAGTGTGCAACAAACCATACAGGTTTTGTCCACTGCCAGAGCTTGCCAAAGCCTCCTTGCTGTTTGCTGTACCAGCATCCTGGAGGGCACAGACAGTGCTGATGAGGTCCGGCTGGTGTCCCAAGCAATAAAGGAGTCTGTCAGCAGGAAGGTGGAGAAACCAAACTGAGACTTAAAAGCACAGATTGCCTGTGCATCTTCCTTATGTATCATCTTGCCTGTTCCTATTTGTAATTACCTGGGGGAGGGGAGGGCAGTGGAAATGGGCCATATTTTTTTACTTTTAGATATTAAAGAAAATGATGTGGGCCAGTATTGCGGGGTGCCCAGGCTGTTTACCTCCACCAGTGCAGTTTTCCCCACCTGGTTTGTAAATAAGCCCCATTAAATTTTTCCCACACCTGGCATAGGCCTGCATCCCATTTATAAAACTGACATACAGTTAGTTCATGCATTTTGTTACAGGTCCTGCAGGTTTTGGGTGATAGCTCTGAAAGAGCAATGCTTCCTTTAGCAGATGGTGTCTTCAGAATTGAGTTTTACAGATTTTACCTGTGACTGCTGACTCTGCTTTGCTGTGGCCCTGCTCCAAGGAACACGCCTGCACAGAGCTGGAAGAGACGTGCTCCCCTGCGCCAGAGGGGATTGTGGGCGAGTGGCATGGAAAGCTTGGCAAGCTGGTCTTCATGCCTGGTTCCAGTTTCCTTTTCCTGCAACGCTGCAGTGATTAATGCATCTGCCAGCAGGCTGGGACAGGCTCGGCATAAATGTTGTATTCATTGTGTTCTTGCCTTTCCAAACAGACTTGGGTTTATGTGCTGTACCACAGCTTGGAGAGTCGATTCTTTCCCTCACCCAGTCGTGTGCTTTTGCCATTCCTAAATGTAATATGCTGGTAAGTTGGCAGGCAGAGGAATGGGCATGTTCTCCTTGCTCTCAAGTGCCAGTCTACTGGAGAGCCATGCACAAGCATTTTACCTTGGGTCGGTTGTCTGGATGTTTCCTGTTGCAGCAAAGTTCATCTCAGCTGTGGGGCCCTGTGTATAATCAGAGCACGTCTCCCTGGAAAAGTCAATCAGCTTGTAGGAGAGCTGCTTCTCTTTTATTTTTTCTCCACAGCCCTTGTCAGTGGGAATGTGCTGTGCTAAGAGCTGGGGATGGGGAGTGACCATTTCTCCACGGCTGGTTCCTTTAAAGCAGCAGCGGGTGCTGAGTTGCAGTGTTCCTCTGTGACAGTGGGCAGGAGGACTGGCACTGGCCACTCCCGTAAACCTCATGTTTGGATCACTCCTGTGGTTGAAGCTCCTCCGCAGGCTCTGTGGCTTGCCTCTGCTGATGTTGCCACATGATTTGAGAGCCATTCCTAATGGCACAGTTCTGCAGTGTTAGTTTGCCATCCTCCAGACTGAAGGAGGGAAGGGAACGGTGGACTGATGTTTTCCATCTTGCCAAACAGGCCTGCTGTTGGACATGCAGATGAGATTCATGCTGTCCCACTGTCAGCTATAAATGCCCAGCAGGAAGGGAGATGGTCATCTCTGTCCTCCCAGTTGACTGCTTTCCATAGCCGCCTCTTCAACTCAGTATTGTTGCATTTCAGGCTGCTTGGTGCTATTTTACCTTTGTTGGTGTTTCTGTAAGCAGCCATATTTTGCAGTGGTTTGTATCATTACAGGTATTTGGGGTTTGTATTGCATTTTAAGAGTTAAACTTTCAGTAGCAAATCATCTTTCAGGGTTTTACCAAGTCTGTTGCTTGAGGAAGTGAGCAGACAGGGAAGCGTTTGGAAGTCTTATTCTAAAAATGCTCTTTGCTGATGTGGTTCGAGCACTTGTCTAAAGACTATGCTTCAGCTATCTTCCACTTGCCGTGGTGTAAAACATTGTGCATTGCAGCATGAAATCTTAAAGAAAAGGAGGAGCAAAAGACTGATCTAGGAGGACACATACTTGAAGAACATCAGTGCTTTTGGGAATGAAAATAAATTTACAGGTTTGTGTACAACACAGCATTAATGCCTAGTTGAAAATTAAGTCATTCCTAGGGCCAATTGCTGCCCACAGAGGCATCTTGTTTGGTTGATGTAGCACTGAGTGTTTTCCACCTGCCTTTAAAACAGGGAAATGTGCCAAGTATTGTCGGGTAACTGGAGTATCATGTGTTGCTAGAAGATTAGATGGGAAAGGTGAATAAGGCTTTTAGCGTCCATGTGTTTCTCTGAAGATCTTTCTTCAGAACAATGTGGAATTGTGACTGAAGAGACCACCTCTAAATACGTAGCGGTGGTGGCTGAGCCACATCTGCTTGGGCTGTAGGAGATCTTGGGTGTAATTCTCTTCTCAGAAGTTAATCTTTGAGAGATTTCTCTTTAATTGAGGCTGCCATGTCCTCAGTTCATGTCCCAGCCCCTGCTCTGGGGGGACACAGCAACAACTGGGTGAACAAATTTGGAAGCAGCAGTGTATCTTTTCCAATGCCTCTTGACTACCTTTGCACTTTAAGAGACCTCACCTTGGTTTTGGGTCAGGGGCGAGGATCCTGGTGAGCCTTTTGGAAACTGGTCTCTTTGGTCATGAGCTGGTTGTGGGGAGTTTGACTTCTGGGTGGTATCTGCCAGATGGGTGTAAATACATAAAGTCAAATTATGCTTTGTCACAAAATACTACGTATGTGGAGAATTCAGTGTTGTGGCTGTTAATAAATATTTTGTAGAGACATCCCTTGAGTGCTGTAAATTCTGCATTTGTTTGCTGTGGTACAACTTGCTGGTTTCTTAGAGGGGTAATGGGAAAATCATACTTGTTTTTTAAAGGCTCCTTAATTTTGGAAAGTCAGAAGCTCTGTAGTGGAACTTGTGAGCTATTCAAACATAAATTGTCCATTTAAAGAGGTTTTTCTTGCCTAGGAATGTGTCAGGATAGGGAAGACAGTGGTCTGGAGGGAAGAGCAGAGCCCTTTCTCACCAGGAAAGTGGGGAAATAGCTGCCCTGTTTGGAGTAACAGGAGACCTGGATCATTAAAGTCAATGTGTGTGTGTATATATAATTACAGCAGCAGTTAAGGGGGTCAGCAGCCAGCACCAAGATAACATGGGTAAAATCCTGTGCATTGTTTTCAGGTTAAACTTTCAGGGGGAAAAGCAAAACTGGAGAGAAATGGGTTTTGTTTTATCCCTTGAACCACGAGCAGGCAGCTGAAAGGCCTCCTCATTCCTGGGTCCAGGCCTCCCACTGCAGGAAATTATCTATTGACACCTAGTCAATAGATGGCGTGGTCCTGCTGAGGGAACACTTCGAGTGACCAACCAGGTTTTGGCAAAGACAAATCCAAAGCAAAACTCCCTGCGATTTTCTAAGGCTGTTTTTCTCCTTCTCAGGTCTGTAAAACCTCTGACAGGAATAAAACTGCAGTAAGATGCATGGGGAAGTATTTTTATTTGGACTTTTCATCTTTGTGGAACTGAAACATGCACTGGGATTTGTCTGCTTCACCGGGGAATCTTGCAACTTGTGTAATGAATAATGAAAACCAAAGTGAGGGCTTGGGGAGATAGGAAGCTTGTCCAGACCTGAATTTGCCTGGCTAATGAACGGGTTGAGAAGGAGATCCTAGGAGTTCCAGGCACAGCTCTGGCATGTTCCTGTTCTGCTGTTCCTGCTGTAATGAGTGCAAGCACTTGAGATGCAGCACTGCAGACACATTTGAACAAACTGGTTTTATTTTACTCGGAGCTCTTCTACTACACAATGAACTTAAAACACTTTGGTTCTCATTAAAGCTAATGCTACAAAACCAGCTTTGCTGTCAGAAATTACCTGAATGGAGAAAGTGAAAGCAAGTGGTGTAGACTAGGAGTTGTCAGAAATCTGTACATTGCATTACGTACCAATATACTTAAATGTTCTTAAATAACATTAAGGCACGTATCTTTACACAGGAGCCTCCTGTATGCCAGTGTGTGGTTTCATCTGCTAACATCCTGTGTTTTGAGGTGGTTCTGCCTAGAGATGGCAGGTTTCCCAAGAGGTCTGGGCTCTGCCTCAGCATTGGCATTGTGCAGGCACGGCCATGCCCAACACTGTCTCAGCAGCAGCTCCTGGGTTTTCAGTACATCTTGTTTTACAGCAAATGGCTATGATGCTGATGCATCCAGTTTTACACACTGTAGTTCAAGTCTGATTAAAGGGCAGCTCTGGAGACTGTATGAATCTCAACTGATCTTCATTCTTCAATATCAAAAAGGGAGAAGGGTCACTAGAGATTTGAGTCTCGCTGTACTGCAAAGATTGTGGAAGTAGTACCATACAGCTTGTGTGGCCCCCTTTGCAATTTCTCCTTGGCCTAACAATGAGAAAGGAGTAAGGGTAATGCTTTGTTGCACAATGTTCTCTTGCATGTTCGTAAGGAGCTAATGTTCTTGTTGATCTTCTGCTAAGCTCTGGCTGTGCATTTTCAGGTTCCACTACAAATGGTTTTACTGGAAGAGAGTGTATGTGTACAGCAGAAATCCCTCAGTCCTGGTTGATGCTGAACAGCACCACAGCAGGGGACAGAGAGAACCTGTGCCTCATGCTAACAGTCAGTCCTCATCCCTGTTGTGCAGTGGGATGACAAACGCAGAGATGTCATCATAGGATGCCTCATGGCTGTCATCCAGCATCCACTGGTGGCCTCTCTTCTTTCCTCTTGCTCTGCGTACCAAACACTTGGCCAGTTTTGAAAATCTGTAGGTGAAAAAAATGCAATCTTTCAGTTAACACATCACTGTTCCCTTAAGAACATCATTGAGATGTGGCTTTGTTGTCAAAATAGAAGGGTTTTTTTTAAGACAGCAGCTTTATCTTTGTTTCTTTAGGATGGGGAAAGATCAGGATGCAGTTTCCAGAGTGCTTGGTGATACTGGAGCTGACCTAGAACCAGACTAATCTCAGCCTGGTTTTGGTCTGACCAGGTTCTTTGGAAAGGAAAACAATGGCAAAGCTGCCATTACCTGTGAGGATCTGTCCTGTTTTCTTCAAGGAAGCTCCTGACCATATGGGCCACCTCTTCGTTGCACAGAACATCCCAAAGACCATCAGTTGCCATGATGAGGACATCATCTTCCTTAATGTCATGCTGAGCAAAGTCAAATACGTTCACCTGGAAAGCACAGGAGTAAATTAGTGACAGTTCTTGCAATGTATGAGAGTGGTAGGAGATGACTTTTCCCAGAGATGACAAAGTGGGACCAGGGTGCTTTGGATGTTTTACATCCCCTTGCTGCTGTGCTTCTAGATTCCTCTTGTCTGAAGGATTCTCTGGCAGCATGCTGAGAGATGGATGGGGGATGGAAAAAGGACACGGCTGAGACTTGCCAGGTCTGTAAAAGGTGGGTGCTACAGAGGATGAGCAACATGTTTAATTCCACACTGCATTTCCCATCTGCTGTGACTGACCTTGGGAATGCAGGAGAGGAAAGGCTTGACTTCAATGTTGGTGTCGATGACTTTGAGCTGGTGATCCCCCAGACCTCGAGCAACAGCCAGAGTCCCCAGCAAGCGAGCCTGACCCAAACAGAGCAAAACAGTACTGAAACATAAGAACATGACACCTTTAAAGGCTGATGTGTGGCTGGTCCTGGCTGAAACGTGTGTTGCCTTCAGGACGCTTCTCCAAGCATGACCCAGAACAGCCCCATGAGACATCAGAGATGGAGGAGTGATAAGAAGCAATAACCATCATGGTGTGTGAGTGTGGAGACAGCCTGCATGTGGATGGCTCCTGATGGCCCATGGTATGTCCTGGAGTTACATGTACTCTTGAGTAATGCTACAGGCCTTGGGAAACTTATGGTGGCATTTGCTCTTGATTTGGGGTGGTGAGGAAGGAAACTGGAGGGGGTGTCCTTTCTCCTTGCAAAAGGGCTGGCATGTGGGTTGTAGTGCTGGAGTAGGTGATAGGGCTTTCTGCTCTAGCCCAGGCACAGCATGTGTGCAGTTATTGCTTCTCCCTGTCTTCTCCTTCCCTCTACAGGCTCCTTTTCTCGGCTTCTCCTTGAGGAAAAGGGTTTGTGGGAAAGGTGCTAGTTAGAGTTGGAGGAGACAGTCCAAATTGCATATGCTGAAGTAAGTTCTCATCTGAAAATGAGTTCTTGTGTGCAAGGGGAGATGAGGAAAAGGCAGCCCCACTCAAGGCTGTCTGCTCTGCTAGCAAGTACTCTGGAGGAGTGTGCAAGCCCTCTGCTCTGGAGGGCTCTGGTTTACACTAACAGGCAGCATGATTCTAGCAGAGGGAGCTGCTGTATCAGGGCTGTGGGACTGCACCATGCTGGAGAGCCCCAGAGTGTGACAGTGAGTGACAGGGACACTGAGGACCCGCAGCAGACTTGCCTCTGCCTTCCCGGTATGTAAAGCATTAAACTACCTGTTTCCCATGACCATGGACAAGAGGGTATTTGAGGTCAGCTTTCTCCACTGTCTTGTATCCCCTAGAAGAGAAAAGTCACTACTTATTTGGGATTTCTCTGACCTGACAGTACAACCTAGCCAGAGCTGTGATTCAAGCCTTGTGCTGTCCCCATGCACAGGCAGCTGACTGAGGAAGGGGCAAGATGACTTGCTGAAGCAGGTGCGGTGAAGATGACCCTTTGCTGAATACCCAGCTGTTCTTCCCCTCTTCCCTTCCTCCCCAGCTTGTACCTGCACCAGGCTGGACCTCGCTGCACCAGCCCCACCTTGTATGATCCCAGAAGGACCATCTTGGCTGTTCCCTAACTGCTCTGCCAGGGTCTCAGCCTTTCAGTCATGGGCGAGGCTGCTCACAGCATCCTTTGCTTCATCTGGCACAGCTTTGCACCATCAAGCCCACTGCTCTCACCAGTGGGGCATGGCCCTTTTCCCTTCATCTCCCCTCACTATGAGCAGGTAAAGCTGCCCTGTGATGCAGCCTCAGCCTGAGGCAGAAAGGACTCACCAGCCCTCCATGAAGTAATCGCGGTACAGGACTTTCTGCCCCACATCATCTCCCTTCAACCTCCGTGGAAACTCAAAACGTGCGAACTCGCCACCCAGAAGCTTGGGGAAAAGAAAAGCCTGGAGGAGGGAAAGAAGATGTGAGGACGGACAGGTTCTGCTTCAGCACAGTAGGGCACCAAAACTTTGCTTTTGGACTGGCACTCCCAGCAGCAGAATGGAGAACAGAATTGGGAAAGCATATTCCAAGGAGGACATGAGCATCTCCCATACTAAAGGCTGTTGGTTGAATCTTGTTCCCAGTGCCAGACGACATTCTGGCCACACACTGGCCTTTGAGGAAAGCTGGTGGTCCTCCTTGCTACAAGCCCCCAGTGGGAAACTCGCAGCTGGACTTTCTGATGCACGGAAGGAGTCACTCACCAAGTGCTGGATTCGCTGCCTCTCTGTCTCAGGTGTGAACTCGCAGCTCATGGGCACAATGTTATCCTTCAGAACAAGAATTGCCCTACAAGGGGGAAGAAGCAAAGAGCTGTGTCTGTCCCTGCAGGTTTCCTCTTACTGTGGTGAACCCCAGTGTTAGCCAGATGTGGGACTGAGGGTAACCAGCAGCAGAGCAATGCCAGAGAACAGCTCTGCACCCACAAACGTTCATAAATGTTGGTGTATTTTAATTCCATTGCAGTTGCACTGCTGCAGCAAAGACCTGATCTTGCCTGGTTTATGATGACACAGCTCACTGCTAGAAGAATGGTGGGCTATGGCCCAGTGAGTAAGTTCTTGAGGATCCCTTAAGTAAGCTGAGCTTACTGCTGCACCACACCCCAATGCCCCATGGCTGGGCAGCATTAGTCCCCTGAAATCTGAATACCCTTCCGGGAGGCATCAAGAGCACCCGTTCTTCCAACAGGTCCTGGGGCAGGCAGGAGGGAATGGCTGTGCTGCACATTTACCTTCCCTAGGATTAAACAAGTATCATGGTTTAACCCAGCAGGTAGCTACACACCACGCTGCTGCTCGCTCTGACACTTTGGATCAGCTGTCTTGTCCATGTCCTCTCCCAGCCTCTTGCACCCCCAGCCCGCTCACTGGTGGAGCAGGGTGAGAAACTGGGAAGTGCTTGATCTAGTGTAAGCACTGCTCAGTGACAACTAAAACATTGTATGTTGTCAATATTACTCTCATGCTAAATCCAAAACACAGCACTGTACCAGCTCCTAGGAAGCAAATTAACTGTATCCCAGCTGAAACCAGAACAAGATGCTGGAAACTCTGCTTATCTCCCTGCTCTCATTCCCCAGCAGCTTCCCTCTTTTATTATGGCTCACCTGCTGTCCCCAGCGTTAGCCACATACAGCTTTCCTTGGAAATAAAGAGCAGCCAGAGCAGTGCAGCCTCCCATCTGGTTCGTAGCTTCCATCTCCTGGCCGATGACTTCATCCTGTTGGTTTAAACAAGTTTGGAAAATGAATCAGTGGAGCTGCTGATTTCTGCAGCTGCCTCATGCCTCCCAGTAGAAATCCAGAAGCAAAACTGACTGTAGATGGGCCGTGGGGAACCAGCAAGGTGAAGGACAGTGTTGGTTTGGTACAGCTAACAAAGCTCTTACTACTGGACTAAGGACCGCTTTAGGAGTGTCATAGGGAAATCTCAGACTTGTATGTGCTGTACAAGTGTGACATTAGCCATGGTCTAGCCCTAAAGAAATGTACCCCCATAGTGCAATTCAGCAGAGATGCTTTGGGTTAGCAGATAGAGAAATGGGTCAGTATTGCTAATGTGCAATAGATCTGAGGCAGACCTTGGGCAGCGTGATCTCAACATGCTTAAAGATCTGGCTTGATGTTCCTGCCTGCTCCATGAGCTGCAGAACTGCAGACCTCGCCCATCCAGGCAGTGAGGAGGGACAGACTGATTGCCTGGGGAAGCAGGACTGGTGCCCTGCACAGGGTACTCACGCACTCCTGGAAGGCATTCTCCAGGGCTCCCACCACCAGGTCTTGTGCATGGATGTGCTTCTCCTCCACAAACTGGGGGTCACTGTCGCAAACGCAGCGCCCGCTGAGATGCATGGGGGGATGGGCCTCTGTGATGCCTCCCACAACCTCTTCCAGCTTCTGCTTGATGCAGTAGTGCAAATAGTTGGAGGCGATGATGGCAGCTTCTGGGCCACCGTGACCATCAAACAGTGCCCAGTAGTAACCAGTCAGAAACTGCAGTGACGGACAAGACAGTAAACAGGAGGAAGACAGGGTCTGAGGAGATGGTACAGATGGCAGGCTCACAGCCACGAAATCACTGTGTGTGTTCTGCCCGGCTTTCCCACCCCAGCTACCCTTCCCTGCCACCACTTATCTCCTGCATAGCTCAAACTCATGTGATGCCATGTGCTGCTCTGCCAGACTCATCATCTGAGCTCTAGCAGCTGGATTCACAGCCACCCACCCTCGTGCTCTATTTCTCTGTGTTTTGGGCGAGATGGGACCATGTTACAAGAGGCAAGGCAGAGTCAGTCCTAGGTAAGAGCATCCCATGTGTCTGGCTCATGCTGCTGTCCCTGAGTGGTGGCAACACACACTGGCCTTTGAAAGCAGAGTGGTGAAAGTACAGAAAAGGTGAGGGCACCAAGTAAAGGGCTTGGACAACCTCAAATGCTTCAAGTCATGGGCCATGCAAGTAGAAATGGCACGTATGGGCAGAGCTGGGTATTTGCTGGCCAGACATTGGGTACATGTGTCCCCTAAATGTGTCCAAAGAAGGGTTTCAGCACGTGGGCATGCAGAACTGATGGGGCAACCCAGTGTTTCCTGTAGCTGGGCCCTTGGGAGCAGACCAGGGCTGGCAGCAGCGTGAGCACAGCCTGCCTGAGGGCTATACCTGCGTGGAGCACAGGATCAGCCATTCCTCGTCCTCCTCCAGGCCCGGCTCTCTCCTCCGGACAGTGATCTGGCAGCAGGCTGCCTGGTCCTCATTGAACTCTGACTTCTCGGCATTGATAACCCTGGGGGTGCAAATGATCCAGGTAAGGTGTGAGGGCACACTGCACCTCGCAGGCTCCCAGCCACAGTGCCAGGAGCTCTGCAGCCACAGCAAACAACTGCACCTTGACCCTCCCAGCCCCACAATCCCTTTTCAAACTGAAGGATCTCTTCACTGGGGACCTAAATAAAAAGTCCTTTACGTGGGGGGAAGACTTGGCCACATACACAGGGACAAGTGAGTAGTTATGGAGCACCCTGGCCTCAGGCAGCCCTTGCCAGCAGCCCACATTGTGCTATTTCCTTGATGACACAGTGAATTGCAAAACCACCACCATTGTTTCTTCTTCCAGCCTTACTAATATTTGTCCCTGGTTGGGACTTTGCTCTCCTTGCACTGCTCCTCTCTCCATGCTACGCCATGCCATGGTGACGTGGTCTGGCCGGGATACGGGGACAGCTCTTGGATGGAGTTCTTCTGTCTGATCCAACCCCCTAAAAATTTGATCCTTCCCATTCCTTTGTTTTAAAGGCACTTTGCTGGGAGCAAGGGGATAGACGCCTTGGTGCTGCTAACCTCACGAAAACACCCCCTGCCCCAAACATCCCCCATGCAAGGGAGAGCTTCCTGCCTGTCTGCCCAACACAGCAGTCCCATGGAATACCCAGCTCCCTGCAACCAGAGCAGGGCAGGGGACGGGTGACAGCCCAGCGTTAAAGTTACGGTGTAAACACCTTTAGGGGGTGAGATTCTTGAAGTGAGCTGCTTCTGCTCT